>NC_050591.1:32090718-32128218 GCF_013368585.1 Megalops cyprinoides | reverse complement strand
TGCAATCAGTGTGATAGAGGCTGTGCAGCCTCTTAATTCTGGATCGCTCTTGACGCCTGAAGATGTAAATAGTGTTTTGGAGCTGCAGATCTGAGGGTTAGACACTGTAAAGAGATGTCTCCCGTGGTTTTTCAGGGGAGGAAGGATGTGACCTGCGGTTTCCTCACACAGTATTATTTCAGATTGGGCCACGTTAAAGCTTTGTCCCAGCTGTTAATGAAGTGATGACTGCAGCTAATGGTTCAGTTATATTATTTCTTACTTGTTTATTGGTTGCTCTTGTTGGTTGTAGTCCTCTTACGCTCTCCAGCTACCAAGCTTTCAGGAGTTGGCGCCGATCCCCCATCCCAGCATCCTCCAGGAGGAGACAGGAACTGAGCAGTGATGAAGCTTACTGTAGCCTCACAAAGACCCTTGCCTATTCTCCACCACTCATCTTTGGCTGTTGGAGAAATACCAAGGGAGGCTATCCTTAAGGGAATAGTTCATAAGTTCCCGTCCTTCATGGGAATTCAGAAGACCGTCAAACTGTGCATCAAAGGGGAAGCTAAGGGACGAGGTCTCTTAGCGAGCTGAACCTCACATATTGCTGTACCCTGGTGTCAGCCTTTGAATCACGTTGCATTTCATCAGCAAGATTTTCTGTTTGGATATTCTTCAGACTTGGAAGATTCCTTTTTTTGTTGTTTTTGTTTATTTTGTTGAATTTTTATGTTTTTTTTATAAAGAACAGCAATCCTTATACATTTCACTGGAGGTGAAAAATGAAGAGGAGGTGTGTGTGTGGGTGAGGGGTCTGGGGGAGTATTCATAAACTCAAGGTGAAAGTCTGTCTCTTTTATTTCAGTTTCAGTTCTCTGAAGACATGTTGCGTCCTATGTCATTTCCACCTAACAAGTGTCCCATGCTATACTTTTATTTTTATTCTTTTTTTTTTTTTTTTTACATGCATTTCTGTCTCCCTCCACCAGCTTGCTTGTTTGTGCTGAATCGGGGGCAAAAGCCAAAACGAAGCATGTCCTATACAAATGTATGTAATTTATATAAATATATTAAAAAAGAAAAACGAGTCTCACGTTCTTCTTTTTTGAAGGAGAGAGATATTCAGTATATGATGCCAGTTACCCCACTGTTTTTCCTCCAGTGTGCAGTAGTTCCTTCTCACGTCCTTATAGTCCTGGTATATTCTTGGACTTTGTGTTGTTCTCTGTGACAGTAATGGCTCTCATTTTGTCCCTCTTGAGTGACACCACAGTGGTTTATTTTTCAACATTTTCTGCAACTTGCCTCAGCATATGATGTCTCTAAGTACTGGGTAATGCCTGTTGGGTCAAGCATGAAATGCCACTTCGAGGCTGAGTACTAATTTGAATCATGATCAAATATAGCTGTAAAGTTGCAATGCACCATTTTTACTTGCAAAGCAGAGGAAAACTATAAATAAAACCAATCTCCTCTAAATTAGAAGGTACAGCATATTCCTTGGGTACTTATGGACTGTATTTTTTAGATGATGAACTTTCTTCTATGAAGCAGCCTGAACTTGCCAAACTAATAAAACAAAAGCATCTTGAATAACAATTTTTATTTGTTGCGATTTCAGCCAACCCTGTTAAAAAAAAACTTCCTCTTCCGTGCCAACTCATTCTGAACATTAGCATATGCTTCACTCTGAGTCTTTCAGATTAATTAAGCCTCAAATAAAACCCAGCCAATTTTGAGCTGCAACACTGCCTTGCAGGATTTACAATATGGTGTGAGCGAATGGTTCAAACAGAAATGGCTTCAGGTGACTTTACCATTGGATGTGGAACCAAAAAAAGGCCACCTCATTTTTGACCATGGGAACCACACTGCTTGCTTTGTGTGTGTTCCAGAAGCTCTCAGGCTTTTGCATGTGGGAGTGAAAATGTTTGATGGGAAACTTTCCAAACAGTGGTTAATCCAGTGAGGGGAACCCCCCATAAAGCCACTTAACCTCCAACACACTGGCATTCCTTGTTGAGCCCATTTAATGTGAAGAAACATTTTCTCACTGATTTCATTTTGAATATAAAGGTGAGTAATTCTAAAGCGGAGTTGCTTGAGACCTTATCAGTTTGATTTATTTTTCTGGCATTTTTTGCCAACGATTTTATCTGGATTACACAAAAACAATCATTGCATTAAAACGATAACTGATGCCTTAAGTCGCCAGTTCACATAAGCAAAACGTGATGGCTAGACTGAAAAGAACTGCCCCTGATGGTAATCTGGGATATGTTCTTTTTGGCTTAATATGGCTTTCTCTTGTAGTTCCTGCTCAGCACTCTGGTATTTTATGACTGCAGTCAAAATGTTATATAGCTGTGCTGGGGTGGCAGTGTAGCATAGTTTTTAAGGAGCAGGAATCATGATTGCTGGTTCAATTCCCTGCTGGGGCACTGCTGCTGCACTTTTGGTCAAGGTATTTAACCCACAATTGCCTCAGTAAATACCCAGCTGTATAAATGGATGACACTGGAAAAACAAACAAACAAAAAAACAACCTGTAACCAATGTAAGTCATTCTGGATAAGAGCGTCTGCTAAATGCCAATAATGTGATGATAATGCTTCAGTCTAAGCATTCCCAAAGTTGCCTTAAAAGTCTCTGTGCACCCAGATTTGCTTGGGAGGGTCTCAAAATTGCACACTGTTCAACATGGCTTGTCCATAGAGCCTGGACAAATGCATAGGGTCTCCATTGTGAAGGATCTTCAGATAACATGATGACATTTGATGTGCTCTGATTTGCAGTCAGATGATTCTGCTGTGCTGTGTTCTGCATCTGTAATTTTGGTGTCAATGTAAAAAAAACTGTAACTGATATAAGTCTTGATAAGAGCGTCTGCTAAATGCCAATAATGTTATGTAATGTAGACATTTATGCAAAGTTATTAATTGTGAAGTCTTCTGCTCATTTTTCCACCTCACTGACTTTAGACTGGCACAGTGACAGGTGTGCATTTTTATGCCTAATGGGCTGAGATGACTTCCTGAGGTACTCATTAAGAGTTTCAGAAAATGTCATCTTCTAATGATAGTATGCAGCCACAGAGGTCTTGCAATTAGCAAAGTCCACACTTTGCTAATTGCAGTCCCTCTTTGAGATGTCAAAAATCTGACTTCACTGTTCCCACACTTCTAGTTCTTTGTGTAATGGGATTATGTGCTCACGTTTTTTTGCTTGGGAAAATGTTATACTCAGCACAAGAAGCTCTTTGTCAGAAATACAACTACAAGATGAGAAAGATATAGTCCCTCATTTGTATGCATGACTTTTGCTGCAGATATCACTTGTATTGATATCTCTTCCTAAGGAGAAAATATGCCTTCTTTTGTAAGCCTTTTTAGCTGTGGATGCAGGAAGCTGCCAAAAATACTGATGAACTCACTTATTGACTGACACAATGTGGCTTACGAATTGAGTGAACAGCACCTGCAATAATGCTTATAACTTTGCTCCCAAGGCCAAAAAAGGCAGATAGTGCAGTGGCTGCCAATATAGACAGTGCCTGTTCAGCTGTTGTTTATTCAGACAAGTGTTTCATATTCCAAAAGGCATATGAAGTATGTACTGTTACCATATGGATATTGTGGCAGTTAATTGGTAAATGTTGAATGTATCAGCTGAATTCTTTTGAAAGTAAGAGCAGAAACAATATCCCACCTTGGCATAGACCCTGCAATGACCCTACAACAAAATCCAGACCACCGTCTTTTAGTACGCCAACCTGTTTTGGCTCAGCATACACAAGGTAAGATTCCTTGATTGAAGGACCTATTTGCACATTTATTTACAGTTTAGGGAAAGTGTAATTTTGTACTCGCCAGCTTGTTTCCTTGTACTGTCAGAGAGACGTACAGAGGGACTAAGGGGTGGAATATGCCACCCCAGATCCTAGACCTTTGAGAGAGAAGCATCAGGCTGTGGCCAGGGGCCCCTGAACTGGGAGAACTGATGGGGGAAGGAAAAAGACAGCAAAGTCTAAAAAAAATAAAAACAATTACTATGTATTGAGCAATAGACAAAATGCACCAAGGTTGGAGGAAACATTTGCAAATGAAACAATCCACACTCACAAGCAGCTTCTCAGCTTTCCAAACAGTTCTGTGTTTTCTTGCTACTGGGGAGATACACTCATTATAATTCACAGGCTTTCACACCAGTTATTTTTTACAGTCTAAGTGCTTAACCATTTCATTCAATGAATTATTATTCCTATTTATTCACTCTGAAGATGACAAAATGGAAGTCAGTATGTTTCCAAGACGTTCAGATGTTCATACTGTTTAGAGATCTACTAAAGCAGAGCTTAATGTGGACACTGAATCGGCATATTACACGCCCGCTTTAAGGTGCAATGAAACGGTCACGTGCTTGTGGCTGTGTTCTCACTGTTTAAGTGTATTGGAGGAATAGAGACAAGATACACAATTATGTATAAAGTGGCCCTTTTGTGCATATGCTCCAAAATTATGGAACAATTTAACACACACGCACAAAGAAGTTCTATCCACGCCTAACTTGTCCAAAAAGTTACTCATTTATTCTGTCTTTTAAGTAATTGTTGATTTTGTTGTTTACTGTTTTCTATAAAGTATAATAATAACAACAACAATAATAAAGCATTACAGACCAAGCATAAAGGATGTCTTGTTTTCGGCATTTTTTATATTATGAGATTATTATTTTTATATTATGAGATATTATTATATATCAATTTTACTATTTAGCGTCTTAGTTATGCACATGATGAGAAGTTCACACACTGCTGTGCTGTGTTTTCTAAATGATCCAACAAGGTGTGGGTGTTTTATTTTATTTTAAGAAAGCAGTTAAAGTGGAATGCAGATCCGAGGAAATGCCAAAGAATATACTGCCCGTTGCACGGAGAAGCGTTTTCCAGTCACGGCAACGTGATTGACTTGACTACGGAATGACGTTGCCATAGTGACGTAGGATTTACAGAGCGTCAATGCCCCTGCAGCTCGTGAAATTGACCATGTTCCAGCGGCAGGATTGACCAGATTGCGTTTAATCTAGTTTAATTAAGACAGAATATTAAAAAATACAACAAAGGGAGCACAGACGCAGAACGGTAAGTCCATGAAATGCTCGGTTACCTGCTCGACAATTGTCAGTTAGCTCGAGATGTGATAAATTTGCGTTTGTGCTGTATGGCTAGCTGGTTAGCTGTACAGCTAGCTAGCTAGCCAGCTAACGCCAAGGAGATTGCCTGGGTGGTTTGGCGGCTGACGATAACATGAATCGTGTTAACAGTATATTGTCGTCTAACCTGCATATGCGCAGTAATGCAAGCCGTCTTGCAGTGTTGACCTTAAAAAGCTTGTTAAATGTTTCTAAAGGGTGAACGCCCCAGGCCATAGGCAAAGTGTTGGCCGCTGTCACTATCAAACAATGCTCCAAGTCAGGTTGGCAGCAACGTCCCTGACATCACGACTGTGGGCGACCGCGGGGTTGGTTATCTTGAAATGTATACGAAAGCAGTGTCAGAAAATCAATTTGATTGCGAAAACCGGGTGCTTGGTTTTATGAGTAATTTGTTGTTATTTAGCTCGTTAACGTTAGCCAGCTTGCTACCGCTTCGTGGAAAAACAGCCGTCATGGAAAGTGGTACGATGCGACCTGTGCCTAGCTGTGTTTATTATGATTGCTAAGACGTGGTGATATGGCTACCTGTCTGCTAACGTTATCTGCGGCACGGCGGTGTGCTGTACACTAGCTATCTCTCGACATCGCCATCATTGTTATCAGATGTAGGTACCTAGCCTGCTATCTGTGCTGACATATGTCGTGAGAGATCATCCGTCAAGCTAATGTGGAAACTGAACTGACTTTGATTGCCGGGCCCAGTCCGTGTGTTCAGTATTTCCCCCCCTTGAGCGTGGCTCTTGCAGTCTAGACAACCAGGGGCATCGATCTTGGACCTCAGCGGTTCCCTGTGTAGGGTACGCCCCTCTTCAGAAGTGCAAGGCTGCCTGTTTCTTGCTCCTATACGGGGATGAATAACATGATAAATGTCGTTACATTATCAAGGTACCAAGGGCGCTTTCACAGCATGAAATGTTTTCTTACTAGTTGTTTATTCAACTATATATTTGCCAAAATATTAGGTCAGGATAAGTAAGTTGCTGATTTGTACAACAGCAATGCCACACCTGGGACCTAATGTTAAACCATCCTGATTCCAAGCTGAGCTCTTTAACCACTAGCATTAAAATCAAAACACACGGGAAATAAATAGTCTTTTTCTTTTAGTTTTTTTAAATATAATTTTTCAATTCCGTCATTTTCTCTGATGTTTTTAATAATGTTACGTATTATGCACAGTTTCAGAAGAAGCTGTGGGATGAGGCAACTCAACTTATACAAAGGAGATTTTGTATGAGCCCCCAGGGTTTCACACAAGTTGGTAATATATCTGAGCTTTCTTCTGTGTGAAAAGGAAGAGAATAAGTAACTCAGGTAGAATAAGTAGAACAGAATAAGAGAATAAATAAGCTCAAAATGGACCCTGGCCTGCTCCTGTCTAAATGTTAAAGCCTCAATAGCTCAGAGATTTACAGCCAAGAATACTAGAGCAGCATTAGGTAACACAGAAACCTCATTGCAGTCTTAAGCTATGACTCATTAGTTTAGGTTTCAGTAAACATATGACCTTTTCAAGTGTTTCAGCAGATGTAGTGTGCAGGCTGGATAAATGAGAAAAATTCTCAAATGTCTTGCATCCATATCATGCTATTACACTAGAGAGTACCTGTTACGTAATAAAGCTTATATTGCGTCCAATGTGAGACCTAAAAAGGAAATATATAGCACTGTTTGGGGAAAAAGCAGTGCACTTTCTTCATGAGGTTCTCAGGTTTGTACTAGCACTCACCGTTATTGCACTACATCTGTGTCACTTAGGAGATGCTCATATCCAGAATGACTTGCAAAGCAAGAGTTATAGAAGTGTACTTAATAATATTACAGTTACAGTGAGACATACAGAACACAGCAGACCACATCTGAACATGTGTCAATCCATTACACTGTGCTGGAGTAACTAATACAAACACAAATACTTACTGTACGTTGAGTACAATGTGACACACCTTACACTAGTACTGCTAATACACTTGTAATGGAAAGATTTGAGTTATGTTTGGGTAGGGGAGTCAAGAAGAAGTCTGAACAGGTAGGTCTCGTCTACAACAGGTGATGGCCAGAAACTCTGCTATCCTGTTTGATATGGGAAACCATTCCAGAACAGACGGGGTCCAAAAACGATGGGGTGCATTTGAAGCACATAGGGGAGGGCCTCATGGGGGGGGGGGTGTGGGGGGTGGTCAGCCTTTCTCATTGCTTCCGCAAAATCTAACACCAGCGTCTTAAAACAAATGAAAGTTGTCATCACAGACAGGGAGACCATTGATGGGGGAATAGGCTAATGTATTGTTACGTTGGCCTGTTCATTTATACTGGTCTTTGTGATGTCATTGGTGGACACCAACCAGAGAACTGCTTTCTCACTGTCCCTCTGCCCGTGCTTCCCTCACAGGCCCGAGGTTGACGCTGAGCCAGTCAAGAAAGGCCAAGTCTAAGGCTCTTCTCCCTCCTCAAAAGTCCTTGAGAGCCGCCATATTTGCTCGACCTCCGAGCTGCCAAACGGCAATATGGGAGGCCTTGGTGATGAGGCATCCAACCAGCTGACTGACAACCAGAACCAGGATGAGGAGCCAGCCCAGAACCAGGAGAACGAAGCTGACCACCGGGGCGTCCAGGAGCATCCGGGAAACAACGCCAAGTGGGTCAAGGAGGGCCAGAACCAGCTGCGCAAGGTGGCTGAGAGACAGCAGGACCAGAACCGCAACCCCAGCCGGAACCACAACCCCAACCACAACCCGAACCAGAATGCCACTCAGGGGAAACGGTCGGGAGACAGAGAGAAGACCACCTCCAACAAGACCCTGAGGTTTTTGTGCTCTGACCTGGAGTGCAAGAATTCCGCCAACAAGCCTATACTCATTGACAACTTGGTGGCTCTAGAGGGTGAAGAGGACGAAGAGGATGAGGAGGAGGAGGGAGCGGAAGGAGAGAGGGAGGATGAGGAAGAGGCGAGGGGGATGAGGGGGGAGAAGGACACAGACTCGTCCTCTGAGACTCAGAGTAACGGCGAGTCCCGTAAGGAAGGCAGTGGGGGTGGACGGAGTGCCTGTTTGCTGTTTGGCGGTAGGAACGGGGCACCAAGCGATGAAGACTCCAGCTGGACCTCACTGTCCCAGGACAGCACAGCCAACAGCTCACCAGATGGAGAGACAGGTAAGAGTGGACAGAGGTGGAGAGCTGTGAGGTTATTGTGTGTCATTATGGTAAATTTATGAAAGTATGAAATATAAGTATGTAAATATGAAACTATAGCATTTCTCAGTGATGGATTTCAGCTTCAACTGTACCTGGATGAACACTAATGATGAGCATATGTGTATTTAGCATTTTGATAAATACATTATCTTGTATGAGTGTGTACATTTATTGTGACTGTACAGACTCCCAAGTTTTAGAAAATGGACAAAGTCCACTATAACATGTTTTACAAACAGAGATGGATATATAAAGTAGTCTGGAGGTGTACAGCCCCTGCCCTAAGGCACTTTATTTTAGAATGTAATGTAATTATATAATGACAAAATGAAGGTTTAAACAGAATGATCTTCCAGGAGATTCTGGTGAATAAAGGTAGCGTTGAGTGGGACAGGTCAGCAGTTAGAAGGAAGGACAGCCTGAGGTGTGAACAAGTCTTCAGTTTATAGGGAGGCATAGTCACGTTGCTGATTAGAAATCATGAACAGATTTGTGGTTAAACAGCCTCACCTGTCACATGATGCAGTGCGTTCGAGTGTATAAACCTCTCTCTCAGCAATTATGTGTTTGTAAAGGGAGAAAACGAATGGTGAAACGATGAATGATTCATGGCCAGCTGCAAGGAAGACTGTTATTATGTGGAAATGTGTGTTTGCTCTCTAATCTCCCTCAGAACCTGCCACTCATTATCTCAAAGAGTTTTACTTGATGTGGAGAACAGATGACAAAAAACATGCAGTATAACAGTGGCATTTTTGCTGGTGCTCTTAAGCTGGTGCTGCTGCAGTGCCTTCCTCTTAATGATTTCATTGTTCCCTTTCTCCCTCGCGCTGGTCCCTGCCTCCCTCTCTATGATCCCTGCTAAAGAGACCTTCTGGGACCGCAGCGCGTTTGAGACGGACACAGACCTGCCTGCCGGGTGGATGCGGGTTCGAGACACCTCGGGCACCTACTACTGGCACATCCCCACCGGCACCACTCAATGGGAGCCTCCCTCGCCCCTGGAAGGCGGGGCCCCAGATAGGCCCTCCAGCACGTCTTCGGCAACCACGCCCAGCGAGGAGCCGCAGGTAGGGGCTCAGTGAATAGTGGGGGGGGGGTCAGTGAATGGTGTAAGGGTTGGTGAGCAGAGGGTTTTTTTTGGTTGCCTAGCCAGACATGGGCAGCGATACTCACTCTTAATATCAACAGGACAATAAGCTGATGCTGTGCCTTGTTTGGGATTTTGCAAGTAAAATATGGTCTGTAGGCAGATGAATGGAGAGTGGGGGTTGCTACTACAGTGCAGCTTCTGTTAGCCAAGGTTCTCAGTGTGTCTGTAACTCTTTGTTCATGCACAGCACTGAAAGGCTATATCCCGATATTCAGACACCGCTTTGAACTTCTGTACAGAGTGTCTGTCATGTGAAACCCTGGCGTATTGTCTCTTTCTTATTCTTGCTGTCCTCGTGGGGAAGATTCAAGACAGCAGTTCCCTGCCTATTTAGTGTGTCTTCAGAAGTGGGTAATTTGCTTACACCAGAGCGGTGTGCTTTATGCCTGTGGGTCAGGGTGTCCTCACCAGGAGCAAACGTGGAGCCTTTGGCTTTAAACTGTAAGAAAATGGACAGAGTTCAGTGATTCTGCCTTCCTGCTTGACCTAGATGCAGCCAAGCTCAGGATAGGATAACATGAGACTTCACTCTTTTGGTCCTCTTAATGTGTCCATATGTCTATTCTTTGAACTCTGTGTGTGTGTGTGTTTGCATGGATGTCTGCCTGTATGCAGCCATGTCTGGCTGTCTGAACATGTCTGCTGAGATGAGATGGCCTTTCCCACCCTAATAGGGCTCTAGAAGGCCATCACTCTTCATCATGGCAAAAACATTTCAGTATTGTCCTTGTTCATTTTTCCGTATGCTGGTGGTAACAGGCTGGTGTAAAGTGCTGAACCAGGTTTTGAAGAGAAAAGAAAAATCCTCTGACATTACCAGTAAAACATGCTTTTTCACCACATGTCAGGAAACAGGAAGCTGGGATATGTACTCTTTTTACAGTGGCATCTTTACAATGCCATAATTAGAGCACATTTTGAATATTGCATTAGTTTTTGTGAATCTCTGCATTATGAAAAAAATATGAGCGTTCACCATAAAGTGCAAAGAAGAACAAGAAGACCAGATCCAGGTGCAAAATTAATGACTTATGAAGAGGGATGTGTTGTAACTAATTTCTCTAGTCTGGCTTAAGGTAGAGATTTGATGAAATACTTAACATTTTAAGTGATTGATAACCAGGGCACCAGAGGCAGTTTCATGTGAAGTTCCATAAACAGAGCCAGAGGACACTTGTAGAAAATAGAAGGTAAATTTCACACTGACAGTATAAGCTCTGCACACATTGAGTTATAAATGCATGGAATATGTTGTCAGGATTTACAGTGGAGGCAGGGACGCAAGGATCTCTCAAGACCTTGAACCCTATATCTCCTTTCACCAGGCGTGATTTTACAGGCAGAAAAATTGATATAAATCAAGCAATTGCTGTAATACTATTAAAAATGTCAGATCATTCCTGGTTCTGAATTCCTGGAGAGAGGTCCCTGTGCATGTTTTTCTTTTCCTCATCTTACTTCCCTTTATTTCTTTGATTTTGAATTGGCCTCCAGCAAAAACGCCTCGACATAAGAAACTAGGTTAATTGTTTCCACGTGGCTAACCCTTGTAAAAGAGAACTATGAAAATTGTGCAAAATTGTACAGGCATATTTAGCTTGTCCTTGGCACCCACATCAACTATACTTCCTGGTATATGGGTGGGGAATGATAAAGTCAGTAAGCTTTTGTCTGTGGTGTTAAAGAAGACGTTTGACCTGTGATAATTTGCCTTGTCTTTTGGGGGATCTTTAGGAAGGGGATGTTGTCCCCGACCAGAGCCTGAAGGAGTTTGAGGGAGCCACTCTGCGCTACGCCTCCATCAACCTCAGGTGAGGGGCGTGGCGGCCTCCGTCGCTGGGCTGGATTCTGCTGCTGGGAGTCGCATGACCCTCCTCCTGTGACTGACGTGAAGCAGCCTCATCACTGAGGCTTGCAGAATGTTCAGTGCCAAATATAGAACATGAGACACAGAATGTCTTTCCTGTCTGATCTTAAATAATGCATTTAACATGAATAAAATATATCCCATTATTTTAACTGACTTGTTAAAAACTGCTCCTTGCTGAAGAAAAAAATGACATAGAAATTCCTTGGTCATTGCTGTGTCCTTTCTTTCTTTGGCATAGTGTAAGACTACACATATTCAATACTTCAGAGGGTATTTTTGATTAATCTTTCTTTATTTTTTACTTTAAATGATCTGCCCCTGTGCTGTTAATGACAAACACTGGCATTGTTTAAACATTTCAGTTGAAGAAACAGAAATGGTGGCCATCCTATGTAGTATAGTTTAAGGAAATGTATTGCAAGATGCTGTGCATATATTGTTACAAGCAGAGTACAGGTTGAGAAAATGCAAGGAATTCTGTATGTTTTAAAGAGATTCGTGGGGTTTAGGGAGGATGATGTAATCTGCTTGATTATAGATTAGTTCAGTTTTTTTCATGTTTAATTTTGGCTTCCCCTTGCCCAGGGATATAATGCAGTATGCATTAGCAGGTATGTGCCTACAGTGCAGAGTGAAAACTAAACAGTAATTAGCAGGTAAAACACACATTTCTCTCACTGGCTCTCTCTCTTTCTCTTCATCATTTGCAGCTGCTCTCTCTCAGAGGATGAGGAGAAGCATAGCTCTGTCAGCACTGACCTGGAGGCCAAGGTACGCCTGGCAAACAGTGCACACACCTGAGGACAGGGAGGGATTATTAGCTCTTCTCTTGCTGAACCATACCTGTAGAAATGGAGCTGTATTACCCAAATAAATTAAATCCCTGTACCAGTATATTGTCCCAGCTGGCGATTATGAAACGCTTCTTGTATGCTAGCGAATCTGAGAATGTTTAGGTGATCAGTTCTACTTTTAGCTGGCTCACCTGTCACCTTCTCCAGCCTGTTAGTTTCAGTCCCAGTGCCTCATAATGTTCTTTTACATAATTCTGTAAGTGACCGAAGAGGAGGCATACTTGGACGGCTTATAGCTGAATCATTGGTTTTTAACCTCGTGGGGAGACCTGTGTCTGTTTCCTGATTCTGAGAGCAGGACAGCCGCTGTCTGCCTTTTAACTTTCTGTCTGCTAACCTGACTGACCCCTTCCTGCTGTGTCTGTCTGTGTCTGTCTGCACATCCCCGCCCTGCCGTGGTGCCCCCCCCTCCTCCCCCCACCCCCCAGCAGCAGTGCTTCGCCGTGCGCTCTCTGGGCTGGGTGGAGATGTCTGAGGAGGACATGGCTCCGGGCAAGAGCAGCGTCGCCGTCAACAACTGCATCCGGCAGCTCTCCTACCACAAGCAGAACCTGCACGACTCGGCCGGCATCTGGGGCGAGGTGAGGCGAGGCGAGACCAGGGGCAGGAAGGGGCTGGCGCTTCCCGCCCGCGGCGGCCGCGGAGAGCCGGGGGTCAGGGGTTAATCGCCACGCCTCTGCCAGGCGCTCTGCTTGCTCTGCAGGTTTTGAGGAGCGGCTTCAGCAGAGTCCGAGCAGGTGCTCTCTGCAAGGGCGCAGCGGGAGTTACGTTTCTGCTGCCACCTGCAAAACGATAGTTCGCAAAAGTACTTTCCTGGATTAATAAAGAGAAACTAGTAACGCCCCATTAATGAAATGCTAGTAAAACAGACGTTAACATCTATTATCATTATCAACATTAATAATTTTCTAAATAACTGGCATTATCGGGGGTACTGCACACACATTTGTACATTTTAAAGCTGGGAAATTAGCCTAGATTGAAGAGATCGTCCGAGCTGGCTGAGCTTGTCAGTGACCTCTGTTTTCAGCTTGCTGAGTAAGGGGAGAGAAGAGAGCACAATTCACCACAGTGACAGAACGTCAAAGGATTTTTCTCTCTGCGAAATTGCAGGTTTTCAAAAACATTTACTGCAGCTCGTTTTTTAGGCTGCAGATTGCAGGAAACGCATGGGTATTTCGAGCCTGTAGGGCAACACGGGCCGTATCGGGTCTGTAGGTTGGTGTGTTTGATTAGTTTGAGTGAAGTGGACTCGGTGGCGTGCACTACTGCTTCCAAACGCTCGTCAGTGTAAGAGGTGTTTTCAGTCCAGGAATGGAAAACCGCATTAGTTTGGTAATTGAGCAGGTGTGCAGCTGTAGAGCCCACCAGACACTGCAACGTGTGTACAGTGCCTCACTCTTCATTAAATAATATGTACTGTCTGTGTACATCTGTGTGAAAGACATGAGTGTATCTTTAGCTAGAGAGAAATATTAATTGAATACAGAAAATGGACAGGCATATGCTTTTTGAGATGTCTGTTAGAACGTTTAGTGTAGGCCGTCAAGGTGACATGTTTGTACACTTTGTGAATTAAATTTATGTTTAAGGTGAGGAAAGCAAACTTCATCCTGTGAGTTTTCAGGAAGGGCATTGGGACATTGGAGTAAAGCCTTGATGAATAGCACCAATAAGCGTGTGCGAGGATGGTCAAGAAGGTGTCTGCTGTGTGCGGTGGCAGGGTAATACTGAGTTTGTGTGTGTGTGTGTGTGTGTGTGTGGGTACCTGCTTTAGGGGAAGGACATGCTTCTGGTTCTGGAGAACGAGACGCTGAAGCTGATTGACCCGCTGGGCCAGACCCTGCTGCACTCGCAGCCAATTGCCAACATTCGTGTGTGGGGCGTGGGCCGGGACAACGGAAGGTCAGTCTCCCCTCTCTGCGCCAGAGCACCGCTGGGGCTAAAGGGCCTTTGGGGAACACCAGTGCAGACGACTGGGTCACAGATACTGTGCAGCTGTGACGAAAAGACTGTGCATTGGGTTAAACTAAAGGTCAGAGTTTGGTCTCGCTGGCTGCAGGATTCGTGACTATTTTAATCGCTCTGCTTTGCTGTTGGCCTCATTTTGTGTGCGTACTGCCTGAGACATAAGGTTTTTCCATTACTGTGTAAGCACTGAGGTATCCTCTGACCACTGTGCGCCCCACAGAAAGAGCCCTATGACTCATAATGAGTCATACTAGACGTTTTGCATTCCACAGAAACCCCTGTTGGCTAGGCTGGTACACAGGCCCCCTTTTTCAGTCTCATACTGCCCTCTTGAGGATAGTCTAGATAACTGCACATCTTTTTTTCCCTCTCTGGCTTGAATATGGGTGCTGTCATTTTGAGAAATTTATACTGGTGTTGTTATGTATCTGAAGAAAAACTGAGCTATATCTTGACGTTTTTCACCCTGTTAGGCAAATGTGAATTGTTCCTGTTTTAGATTAATTTCATGCAAAGTCAAATCTCTCTTGTAACTTATACCTGTTTTCTTTCCTCCCCTCTATCTCCTGCTTAATTTCCTGAAATTCTGTATTTCCTCTGATTTGCTGCACTGTGTCGCAGGGAGAGGTAGTATGCTTGTTGTCAGTGTGTACACTAACCACCCTCGTTCGACCTCCATCACTCTCACGCTCCCTCCATCTGTGACTGTGGCTGTCTTGGTGGAAATCAAAGGGCAGACGGCCTGTTCTGTTTCCAGCTCTTCCATTCCGGAATGCTCAGTGTCTCACACTTTGCAGCTCGACAGCTCTAGGAGTCCATGATCATCAGCCATTCAATCAGCAGTGCTAAGCTGTTAACCTCATTGATTTGGCCGTCAAGAGCATGTTTTCGTGGTGTATTAATGTCTCCACATTAATTCAGGTGCAGAGGCCTAATGTTACACCTGCAGATGAGTATCTAAAACATATTTATTGATACTTTAAATAAATTAGTTTGAATGCCTTTTTTGGCCTAAGATGATGGTGGGTGATCAAAATTAATGAGCTTAGATTGGATCTCCACCTGTAAATTGCATGACTGCTACAAATTTTTCATAGTTAGTCCTTGGTTAGTGGTTTGTATAATCATTGGTTCTCTGTATCTTATTTAGGAAGTTAGCATAGCTTGTCAGACCAAAGGCCTCATATTCATTTCTGTTTGTAGAATGCTTACATACAGAGCCTGCAAGCTGCCAGCCACGGGGGGCCTGTGGGGTCTGTGATTGGCGGCTCCTCGCTCCACCGCTGACACATCTGCCTGGCTGCCTCACTCTCATATGTGCCAAGCTGTCTCCTCTAGGTCGAAGCGCTTGTTTCTGACAGCGGCTGCTCATGTAATTCCAGGGACTTCGCCTATGTGGCCCGCGACAAGCTGACCCACGTCCTCAAGTGTCACGTGTTCCGCTGTGACACTCCCGCCAAGAACATCGCCACCAGCATGCACGACATCTGCTCCAAGGTGAGCCCCCGCCCCCGCCCCCGTCACCGCCCCCACGCCCACCCCCATCCCCCTCCCACAGCACCTTCAGGGTGCCCCTTCTGCGCCTGTCACCCGCAGACAGGAAGCTCTGTCACCCCTCTCGAAAAAAGGCGGGGGAGTTGTTTTAACCCACAATCCTCATTTGGTTAAATATATATTCAGAATTTAATACGGATAGTTTACGTCAGTTTGCCATTTCTCTGTTTCCCCGCATCACTTTCGTCCTTTGTTTCGTTTGCAGATCATGTCGGAGAGGAAGTCGTCCAAATCATGTCTGAGCAGGCTGAATATTGACCCTTCCAAGCTCGTAGACATTCCTGTCCAAGGTAGCTCTGGCCTGTATGCCCCCCTGCCTGCTGTGGGAGCACTTGGGGAATGCGCAATGCTAAGGAATATGCTTTTATGCTATGCTTCTGTGTTACATTTCATTCAGAATAAGTGGAGCCTGATGTCTGTGCTCCCTCTTCCTCTTCCCAGAGTTCCCTGCTCCAAAGAATGAGCTAGTCCAACGCTTCCATGTGCGCTACCTGGGTAACGTGCCAGTGGCCAAACCTGTAGGTAAGGAACACTTTGGTAAGGAATGCTTTTATTCTCACTTTTTAGTAATTAAGGTTTAAACTGCTTTATGAAAGTATCAGTGATGTCTGACATGAGTGACTGTGCTGTCTGTTACCTTGTGTTATTGTGGCTCCCGCTCATGTTACAGGACTTATTGCAGTTGAAATTCATAATTCCTTTTTTGTGTTGTGCACCTACACTCTGCTGATGTTGAGATGGATGATACATCTTGACATTCATTTACAGATTTTTTTTTTCCATCATTACTGCATGTTTCATCAGATTTTAGGCCAGTCTAGACTGATCCGTGAGACACATCTTGTGTTTTGGAAATGTTGTGGTACTGGAGTTCTCGTTAAAAATCGCATCTTGTTCGCTTTCTTTGAATACTTGTACCTGCGTTGCAAGAACACAGCTGCTCCCCCACAGCAGTACCTGGCTTTCTCAGGTGGGTGGCTGTCTCTGATGTCACATGTCCCCGTGTGGCTCTCTCAGGTATGGACACAGTCAATCTCGCCCTGGAGATGGCGCTGACCACCAAAGAGAAACACGAGTGGACGCCCGTCACTGTAAACGTGGCTTCAGCCACGCTGACCATCCTGGCCATCGAGGTGAGGCACCTAATCTGTCTTTACACCCTGTTTGAGCCCCCACGCTCTGAGTGTCAACTTCACCTGAGCAGGTTTGCTTGTCCACCAGGTGATCTAGGACAAGTATGTCGTAGTAGCTAAGGAACACGGCTTGTAATGTAATGGTTGCAGGTTCAGTTCCCAGGTGGGACAGTGCTGTTGCACCGTTTCACAAGGTGCATAACCTGAGTTACTTAAGTAAATATCCAGCTGCATTAAAGGATAAAATGGTGGTTGTGTAAGTCACCCTGGATAAGGACACCTGTTAAGGAAATATGTGTAAAATGTGTAATATAACATGAGCATGGTGAAATGACTCTTCTTCCATCCTCTCCGCAACGCTCGAGACGGAGGAGGTGCTGTCGGAGTGCCGGGTGCGCTTCCTGTCCTTCATGGGCGTGGGCAAAGACGTCCACACCTTCGCCTTCATCATGGCCGAGGGCCCGGGAAACTTCCTGTGCCACATGTTCTGGTGCGACCCCAACGCCGCCAGCCTGTCGGAGGCCGTGCAGGCGGCCTGCATGGTGAGGGTCGTGGGGTCAGGGGTCAGAGGTCAGAGAGTTGGGGGAGTGGGGGGGGGCAGTTTTTCAGCCTTTCAGGTTCACACATTACCTGTTTTATAGATCTCAGTGTTTGTGTAATTTCAGTTACATTTACATTTACATTTATTCGTTTAGCAGACGCTTTTATCCAAAGCGACGTACAAAAGTGCATTCAAAAAAGTTACTCTGAAGGGGCTCTAAGAGCTGGGCTACAGTGCCTTATAGTGGTAAGGAGCAGGGCTCGTTACCAGCAGGTTGCAGGTTCGATTCCCTACTGGGGCACTGCTGATGTACCCTTGGGCAAGGTACTAGAATTGCCTCAATAAATATTCAGTTACATAAATGGGTAATTGTAGCGAAAGGCAAGAGCAGTCACCCCACCCGGCCTTGAACCCAGGTCTACGGGGTACCAAACATGCCTCATTGACCACGACGCCAAAGAGCCAGGCTCGTTGGTATGGCAGTCAGAGCACATACTCAACCGTGGTGACGGCACTCCGTCACACTAATGTTAAATTGTAACCTATGAAAGTGGCTCTGGATAAGATTGCCAGCTAAATGACTGTAATGTGATGTGATGTGATGTAATGTAATGTGATGTAATGAAATGTAATGTAAAAGGTCCCGTAACTCCTGTATGTCCTGCCCCCTCCTTGCAGCTGCGCTATCAGAAGTGTCTGGACGCGCGGCCCCCCAGCACCAGCTCCTGCCTGCCCACCCCCCCGGCGGACTCGGTGGCACGCCGTGTGGGCTCCAGCGTCAAAAAGGGGGTCCAGACCTTACTGGGGAGCTTCAAGCAGAGGCGGTCCGAAGCAGAGACCCCCTGAGGAGGAGACGAGCTTGCTTCCCAGCAGCCACCGGGGTCATCCCCCCCCCTTCCCACCGTTCTCCCCTCCTCCTTCTCCTTCACAGCGGCAACCCACACGTTCTTCATCACTGCTGCGTTGCTTTAACACTGTGTCGGCCCTCTCTAACTCAGCGTTAAAGCGACAGGCGATATTTCAGTTCTTTCTGACTGCCTTAGCCTCGCCTTGCCCTCTCCAAAATCATACGTGACGGGCAAGTGCAGGAAGCCGTTTCTTCATTTTCGCTGCAGTTATTAATCGATACACAGCTGTGTGTTTGCTTTGAGGGAAAGCTGTGAGGAGTTGTCTGAATGGATGGTAGCACTTCTGTGGCATTCCATATTTCCAAAAATTTGGAAAGAAGGAAGTCATCTGTGATTTTAAAGTTCCACAAAAAAACATGCTAAATTTTTGTGAACTTTTAAACCCATTTATTATGTCTAACCCCATCTCTTCAAATTAAAATTCGAAGGGTAAGGGTTAGTCTGGATCACGTGTATATAAGTACGTACAAAAACCATTGCCTAACATGTTAGTAAAAGTCAGGGTGGATGTTAATGAAGAAAGCTGAAGAAAACTATAATGTAGAGAGAGAGTACAGAGCTTCTGGGAATATCCAAAAAGCTGGAGGGGTCAGGCTGTCGTAAGTGTAACTAATAAACCTTAGTGTTTTTGTAGTCATGTCTTGCCTTATGGTCCTCTGCAGTAGAAATCTTTTCTGTTAAAAATCCAGATGCACACTGACAGAGCAGTAATGGTTTCGTGACCATATCATACAAGAAAGCAACCTTAGAAATTTACTAATAAAATACAAAGAAATTTGAAGGTAAGAACATAAAAAGAAGGAAAATGCTCTCTGATGAAAATGTCTTCTTGCCTGATTGAATCGTGTACTTTTCCATAAGGTTTCCAGGAATTGGGTTTCAGTTACGCAAATGTGTGTTCCTCTGCTTGAGTGAATAAGTTTCTGTACCATTAACAATACGCAAGCCAAAAATATCTATATATTACTGTCTTCCAAAACAATCAGTGGTCATTTGCCAAGTGCTGAGTCTACACAGCAACTGATGTGAGAGTGAAATGTTTGGTATTGAAGTTTCCTGCTTTGACAGTTGTCAGCTGAGTTCTTGCGTGCAGTAAGTTGACCTTCCTGTTGCTCTTGGCAGCAAAGAGATGTATGCTGGGATTTGGAGGCAGTGGGTTCCGATCACAGGCCAATGGAACTGCACACACTGTTGTATGCTGTGGTTCCTGGCGCAGGGGTGGGTTTGCTGACGTGAGCTCAGTGCTTCCAAAACTACAAAACCCAACAGAGCTAATGGCTTCTGAGGCTTTTCTCTCGCTCTGTGGACTTTGGTGAAGAGCAGTGAAGTGAAAATAGCAAACGTTGCTTTTTCCGCCTAATTCGGCCTCTGCTGCTTTTTAAACGCTGCCCAGATACACCACAGATGAGGGTGTAATTAAAGGGTAGAGTTTGGTTAGGGGGTGAGCGTTGACTTTCCACTGCACATTTTCCTCCCTTAATGCCAAGTGTTATCCCTGACGTGTGGGACAAGAGTGGCCTCAGTGGTCAACCTTTTCTGAGTTTCGGGTCACTCTGTCACTCTGTCACTTTGTCTGTCATGAGTCTATGGCCATTATGGGTTTCACTGTCAGTTTATTCACATATCTGCCCCTCCCCTTAGCATTTCACATTGGCTGCCTTGTACAGTTACTGGCTCTTATTGTTTATACCCAATTTGTATTATACACTGCACCATGTTTTTACTATGTCTTTATCCTCTCAACTAGTAAGTAAATGCATTATGTGTTGTAGGGGCACACTTATTCTGTATAAGGCAATAATTTTATGGAAGTGTTTTTTATTTTTGATCATTTCATTTTTACTTTGTTTGTTTTATAAATTTAATTCGCTTCTTGGTTGAAATACACCCTATGTGCTGGTTCTGTCTGCTTCACCGTTTTACCTTGTAACGAAGCCTTAAAACTGTTCCTTTTACTGCTGTCGCCAGAATCTAGTCTTGGGATTCTTGAGTCTGAAGGACCTTCTTTACTTGTGCCAGGGGTACAACATTTTGTTCCGCTATGTCAGTATTTTAATCATCGTAAGGAGCTCAGTGTTTGCTGTCTGTGTCCTGCTGGATTCAAAGTACACCTCCAGCGATCTGGGATCAGTTTTCCCATCCCTGATCCAAACCCCAAAGACTTTGTGTAAGAGTTAAATACTGAACCAGGATGGGTCTTGGGGTCAGAATTGTTTTTTACGCCTGCTCATGGTCCTGGAGGGCTACAGTCCCGTCTGGTTTCCAAACTCCTGAAAGCCTGAACCAGGGTTCAGTTTTTCAAAAATTATAAATGGGCGTATCTGATGCGCTGTATGAGTTAACTGCTATTACTAAAATATATAATACTACTACTGTGTCCCCCACATTAAGGATCTGAGAGTCACAATCTCAGAATGCATGTACCATTATTACTCTGCTCATTACCATGCTTAATATTTTCTTTTGTTTTTGCTAACTTATTGGGCAAGTTTTTCATAAGGTTTTAAAGATGTATAGAGTTTGAGTCTGGGACACATGATTTTATGTAAGTCTGGTGAAAAGTTTCAGAAACTGAACTGTAGCACCGAACAAGACACTTGCAAGACCTCTTATTATAGATTGTTCTACAAGATCTAATCCACAATGTCTACGGCAATAAGCTGCCGAAGCAATTTCACTGTTGCCGTTTCAATTTTATCAATAATTGTAGCTAACTTGTAACAGGTGTTATTGTGGCTGAATTGTATATTCCAGGTGCAGGCCTCTGAATCGGGTGGTGTGATTTTAACATAACAATTTTAGTGAAATTAATTTTAAATGCTTAGGTGTTGCGAAAGTTGTTGAAAGTGTAGCCCTTCAGGACAAGGAGGGAAGGACATCAGAGAAAAGGTTTGGCTACAGCTGCAGAGAGAAAAACAGCGACCCAACAGGAAAGACGTATTTTCTTTGATTTGGTTTCATATAATCGTCCAATATTTAGAATATTGTATGTATTGTTGGTCTGGAACTGCTCTTGATATAGCAACTCAAATACTAACACAATCTAGCGCTTATGATTCACGCCGTTGTAATCTCAGATGTGACGGAGCTTGATTTTATAACACCCTTTTAACTGTGCTGTCATTGGCCTATGGTGGTAGCAATTTAGATCACTCGAGTTGGTACCTAAGAAGTCTGTTCATTTTGTATTTCCATCCTGTAAATACATCCTTATTTATTGAAGGATTTCAGGAATGTCATCAGTAAACTCTAGGCTATAAAGTGAGGGAGGGTTTGTCTTTTGAAGGATTATTTAATTATTTAAAAAAATGTAAATTTAGATGTTATGTATATACATGTATATTAATATAAAGTGTCACTGTATAAACAATAAAAGCATAAATATTACCTTTGTTCTTTTTATTAAATACCTTAATTGTTTGTTGGTCAACAGTGAGCTCAACAAAGTAGATGAGAGCAACCTAAGAACATGTGGCAGGATAGAGATTACTCTCTGCACCAGTTCAGGTGAAAAGAGCTGCTCTTTAAACCAGTCCCAGGTTATTTTCAATTGTTGCAGTTTTTACAAAGACAGTCTTTGGAACCACTTAAATCGACAGAGAACCGCATATGCAATACATTTAGAGTACAATACAATGACTTCAATCATTTTGAGAAATTTCATTTTGGCCCATGAGAGAGAGTTCAAGCATATACACAATCACAGTGATGTGCTGTGCGGTAGCACCCACTTAAATATAAAATATGCAGTTTACATGATCACCCTCATGTCTGTGAATGCTCTCTGAATGAGTGCAAAGGCCCTGCTTGTACTGCCTCTGACGTACAGCTGTCAGGACATTTTATGTTAAGATCAGCGGATTTAGGAGTGTAGCAGAACAGCTTTTTTTTGTTAGAACCCCCCTCTCTCTCTGTTTAACATGCACGGCACATCCCCCCTTCACCTGTTTATTTAAGTCTCTCCACGCCAGCTCCTACCCCCTGTCGAGTTAAAAGGGAGCGGGGAACTAGTTTGTGTTTCCACGGGAGATGGCTGAGAGATGAAAGATCTTTGAAGAGCGAAAGCCTGGTGTTGCCCGGGTCTCCGCCCAAGTTGGTTAATATACTCTCCCGCTTAACTCGGAAATCCACCCCCCCATCCCCAGCAGGACCGCTGGGCCATTGAGCGGATCCGGGGCTGTAGCGTAATTATGTCTTTTTGAAGGGCCAGGCTGGACAGCTACGCGGTTGATCTGGGCGATTTTCACACTGCGTGGCTGCCTCCATTAAGAGCTTTGCCTACATACCAATTTAAAAAAAAAAAACTATTCCTCTTTTTTAAATTGTGCTCGTTCACTTCAAGCTCCAGGGCTGAATTAAGCCTGACAGACTCCAGCTTTCTCTTTCCTCTTCTTTTGTTGGTTGCTGTTGATGGCCGCCCTGGATTAACGCAGAAATGCTCACCGCTTCCTCAGTGTCCTATGAATGGTGCAATTACGGGAGTCCTGAAGGGGCAGCTGCTTTTGTATGTAGGGATGGGACCATTTTGATGCTGCTTTGAAGTGTTGGAATTGCCTCTGTCTTAAATCACTGTTATTCCACACAGGTGTGCTCCCCATGGTAAACAGTGCCACATTGTGTTCATAATGTCCTGATTTTATTGTTGTGGTCACATGGACAGTGTACTGTACTTTTAACAGTTAATATATGTCAAGAATCTTCAGGTAAACATGCAGAAAGTAATGCAGCCCTTTTGTTTGTAAGTTATTATGAATGGTTCAGTATGGAGGTATCCTGGGATCAAATAAAAATAGTGAATCTCGCAGAGTATCTGTTAATATATTCTTTCAGTTGTGGTACGATTGTTTGAAGGGACTGTTGGCCTTAGTAATGTCACATTCGCTCTTTTTTACATTAAATATCCTTTTGGCACTAGCTGTAAATGTAAAGGCAATGTGTCTTCAAATGCCAGTCTTATTCCACATGTGTTTTTCAGCTATGGAAGCCTTACTGAACCCAGATGGTTTCTAGCGTTTTATTTCCCCATGATTAAACACAGCTGTGTAGCCACTGTTTTATTACATTACATTACATGCCTTTAGCAGATGCTCTTATCCAGAGCAACTTCCATCACAACAGAACAGAAGCGTATCTATTCAAGCTAAACAAGCAACAGCGTCAGACCAGGCCCACAACACTCCCAGACCAATGAGTGTGAGCATAACACCATTCAAACCCTATCACAAGTTAACTTGTGCACTCTGACAAAAGCCAAGTATACTATGATACAACAGGTCCTAGAATACAAATTCATAATACATCATAATACTACACATGAAGTTAACATTGAACGCAAGAAGTAGCGGTTATTAGGGGGTGGGGATAGAAGTGGCACCGAGATGCAGTCTAAAGAGGTGGGTCTTCAGTCTGCGTCGGAAGATGGGCGGTGATTCTGCTGTCCTAAGCCCCGTGGGAAGATCGTTCCACCCCTTTCAGGTGATAGCAACTAAATACCACCCTCTCCCTTTCCATTGCTATATAATCTAAATAAGTGACACCAAATGTTTTTTTTTGCACCACAGATTTTGCAGTAAATAGAGGATTTATTCACTGGCACACTGTAACATCTTTAAGTATCAATACATAAACCTGTAGTTGCAGTTGAATTTTGTCATTCCCTTCTAGGACGGTTTTAGTTCTGTTACGACTGTTTTATTATTTGGCCTCTGACATTTGTGTCACCATGTTTTCTGATGTCTAGTAAAGAACCGATGCCCTGAACGTGTGATAGAGAGGAGTCGGGGACCTCCAGAAGGTATGAATACTGACTGCATACTTAACATGCCATTGGAAATGGCCTGCTACCATAAACAGCCACAGGAAAAGGGGAAGGCATCACCTTTTGGCCACTCATGCCCATGCAGTTCTCTTTCTTGCTCCCTGTCTTGCCCAGTTCCAGCACATTCCTCCTAGAATAAATGCCAATCCTTTCTGAGTCCATCGCAAGTTCTTAACTGCGTCTTAACATGTCAGCACACTGGTACTGTGCATCAACGTGTGTGAACTGTGACAGTTTTAAACAGTTTTTTAATGGATACGTTCTGGTTTCGGTTTCTTCAGCTCTCCTTAAGGACCTGCTTGAAGGCATGAAACAGTGTCGTTAATTTTGTCGTTAATTTTGGGAGCGCTGTGTTGCAGCTCTTTGTTTTGTCTCTGCTTGCACATTTTTTTGGTGCCTGACAAAACCTCCATGATCAAACGCCGTGGTCCTCATCTCTCTGCGCCTCCCCGGGGTTCTTATCTGTGCCCCGTGCCAGGGGTGCCATAACAGATTGCCCGAGGCAGGAAGGCACTTACGCTGCCATGTTCTGCCGCAGCGCTGCCAACGATCTGATGCTTGTTTCTAAAGTCACCCTGAAACCCTGAAAAATGTGTCCCGGGGGGGTTGCCATGAAAGGAAGGCGTTGGTGCTGCGGAGACGCACACTTAAAGAACTGAGAAAGATGCTCTCCAGGTGGCAGTGTAGCATAGTGGTAAGGAGCAGGACTCATAACCAAAAGGTTGCAGGTTCAATTCCCTGCTAGGGCACTGCTGTTGTAGTGTGTTGTACTTAGCCCAGAATTGCCTCAGTAAATATCCAGCTGTATAAATGGGTATCATGTTAAAAAAAAAAAAAAAAAAAAAAAAAAATTGTAACCTATGTAAGTTACTCTGGGTAAGAGCATCTGCTAAATGCCATTAATGTAATGTGATGCTGAATGGTTGGAATTTCAGCAGATTCATCTGTAAATAATTTTGATGAACGTTTTGCGAAATGCTTGCGTTTTTCCTCTATGTGTTGCTCTTACTCCATATTTAAACCATCTAATGATAGTTATCCAATGATCTGCATTGGGGGGGGGGCAGTTCCCAAGGGATATGTCTGTGGCTGTCCCAGCTGCTGGCTGAGTCTGTCTGTGAGTGCTTGTCGCTGCGTAAAACGTTTCTGTAATGGATATTCAGTGTGTTTTGTATATGTGAGACGCAGCTATATCTTAGTGTCATTACAGGCACATCGAGGGGACCCCAGCAGGCGTCAGTCGTAATTTGGAAAATTTGACTTTCCCGAGAAAAAAAAAATTAGAATTACTCCTTTAATTATGCATACATTCTTTGTTTAATGGAGTTTTATTTGGATAATGAATGTGTAGTCTTGTGGAAGATTGCTTTCTGTCTCGAGGTGTTGTGGCGGGTGTTTGTGCCCCTGTGGACTTCGTCAGTCATTCCTCCGTTCTCCAATAATATGCATGCACGGGACGGCAACAAGACACCAGTCCCCACACAAGACTGAAAACATGACCTGACCCCCTCCCCCGCCACCCCTTGTCACCCACCTCCAACTTCTACCTTACCCTGAGGTGCAGAATGACAGCTCTGGCATATACTTTATTTTCAGTCTTAGAAGTTGTTGGATTGATTGCTTGATTTTCGAGTTGTGCCGGCAAAGCCTGATTTTCATTAGAGCGAGTTTTCTCTCATTTCCAGAGGCCTGTGGGAATGGACTCTGTGATTTTTC
The DNA here is from genome assembly GCF_013368585.1 of Megalops cyprinoides. NCBI lineage: Eukaryota > Metazoa > Chordata > Actinopteri > Elopiformes > Megalopidae > Megalops > Megalops cyprinoides. Next base: position 32,102,309 of record NC_050591.1, on the reverse strand, counting down.
CGTAATCAGGTAGGACACTTCGGGGCCGCAAGGTTCAGTCGGGTCGCAAAGCACATAAATCAATCTGTGTGTTTGCATGCAGAGAGGGAGGGCCCAGGGATGAGATGGGGGGAAAAAGGAAAAAGAGGAGGAGAAATGAAAGAAAGAAAGAAATTATTGATGTGGCAAACGGTTGTCTCAAACCATTACGTTAAAAAAAGAAGTCTGACTTGTGTATGTTTAGTTGGCTTCCTTTTGACTGTCTAAACCCATTTTCTTCCGTTGGTTATGTGTTCATTTTGAGGATGGTAATATTATTGAAATGATGTTCCTATACAATTAAGGGTGCAAATAATTAAACTTGTCTCACACAATTAAGGACTTTTTAGAAGAACAATTTACAGTAACAGCGTGATCTGATGTATGGATAAAGCTTGTAGAACATGCAGGCATTTGGAGCTGATGTTTAAGTTCTCACGAGGGAGCAAAAATCACTCACCATTGGAGGGGAAAAGGGTTGGTTACCATGACTACCAAGAAGAATTTGCTTCAAACTGGTGGAACTTAACACTGAGTCTAGATTGAATTGCACTGGACAAGCCTGGTTTGGGTTAACAAGATCACATTTGTATTAAGATAATCTGCAGTTTTGAAATGGGTTTACTTGGTCATCTTGGGACTCAGTCTGGATAAATTTGACTTTACAGACCAAATCATCCTTTGTTAAAAAAAAATCTAATTGAATAATGTTGACAGATAAGGTGAAATATGTTGGTTTATATAAAAAAAAGCTGAGCTGTTGGTTTACATGTATTAAACAACAGGCCACATATAATGACATACAATAAATCAAGTAGAGATAATTGGCTGTTAATACCAAAAAAAGTCCAAGCCAAACATACATTTTTGATATGTTATCTTTAGTAGGACATGCTTCCCTCAAACACATTTTCAGGTGTGAAAGTCTACAGGTCACAGCAATTTTCTCAGTCGTTTTGGAATGACAAAGGCACTGGCTGTGTTGAATTGGTTATTAGGGTCACTTAAATGAAGGTAAGAAGACATGCCACTTTCTCTCCTCTGTTTTAGGTGAAGAGTTTGCCCAGTAACTGGCACCTGGTTACCATTTTGGCACACACCAACCTTACTGTTTGTTGTTTTAGACACAAAATATTTCTGCAAGGTGGAGATGAGGTAGTCCAAACCCTCATTTTGGCCGCCACACTGTCTGAATATTACTTGACCTTGTGTGCTTCAGACGAGAAAACTGAGTCAGTGAAAATGGGTTTCCAACAGCTGTTTTTTTTTCTCCTAATGGCAGTATTATTGATTCTAAAATTACTTGGCTTTAGTGACGACCTGTGTTGCTCTAGTTCATATGATTTGTTTACTGCAGAAGGGCAACATTTGTATAAGTGACATATCCTCTCTCTATCCATCTGTCTCTCCCCCCTTTACACACACACACGTGCAGGTAATATGTAGACATTACTTTTGAGGTATTCCTCCGTATTTGTTTTGTTCTTTCAGAGAAGATATTATGGTGTAGGCATTATCGGCATTATATAAATATAATACCCATAACGAAAACAACTTAAGTGCTTTGCTGGAGAAGTAATTACAATTGATCACCTCATCAGCATACTTGATCGGCTGGTTTAATCTGGGGTGCCGTACATTTATGAAGAGGATGATTAGTTATTCAATGATAATGTATGCCTGGATTAATTACTTATGGGTCAATGTTGGAAATCAGATATACATATAATCAGAAAACATATAGATCTAATGCCCTAAGCCTTCAAAAGCTGAAGGGTAGGAGATCTTGATTAGATATTAGAGTTGTAGGATTGCAATACCAGTGAGGGCTATTCACGGTATTAATTTCCATCGTGTTTCCAATGTGACTGATTAACCTGTTCAGTGCCTAATGTCTGCTGTATTGCAATAATAACTGTGAATGTGCCTGTCCACATCCTGGTATTTACAATGGGTGAATGGGAGAATGTCCACTCTCCCTATCAGAAGGCCAGACCCTACTGGTTTCTCCAGTATGAAAAATCACACAAATAAGGAATTAACATGTAAAGAAAAAGTGAAATCTTTTGTGAATGTTATTGGTATGACTAATGCCCCTGTTTGCCCAACCCCCTCCTTCTTCCTACTAGCAGGAACCACAGAAGTGGTCGACTCAGCAACTGACTACCGATGTGTATAAAACGCAATTATTTTGGTGATTTTTAGGCAGTCAGGCATACAGAGTTATGTTAATTATGTTAATAGTGAATGTTTTAGCTGAAGGGGAAGTGCATTGTGGGCTTTCAGTTCTGTCGGTTATCTCATGTTCTGTTTGGTGCACGGTAGCCACCATACCACCTCACGGTTTTTGCGAGAGACTGCAGACGCTTGCTCTTCACTATCTGTAGCCTGACAGTGCTTTTTACATGCACAGTGCATTTACCATGGAGAGTTCTGTGGCAGTCAGTTTGCTCTTTATACAGGTGCACAGACATCAAAAGGACAAGGATGAGGAAACAAGAGAAAAAAAGGGAAAAATTCCTATTGAGAATAAGAGTCTTTCTTCTTTCTTTATTCTAATGTGTGCACTGTATAAGACGCAATATGATTGAAAACGGTTGACTGATTCAGTTTGATTGTGGTGCCGTTCTCGGGGAATACGTATGCAAATGCAGCTGTCTCGGCCTATTAGTGACAGGATCCTGGCGTCCCGAGTGCATTCAATAAAAAGGTTCAAAGGACCTTTGTCTTAACCCTTTCTCCCCTGGAAATCAGCTTAAGTGTCGGCAAGGTCTCTCAAGTAAATTCTGTGCAAAAAAATGATTTAAGGTTAAGGACACGGAGGTGCCTTCATAAATACCTTTGTTATCGTCTTCCTCCTCAGATTCAAATCAGTTCCTTCCACAGAACTAATATATAGGTATTAATTTGTGCTCAAGAAGCTCCAAATGAAAAAGGTGTTGCTCTGCAGAGCTACTGAATATTTCCCCAGCTATCAGTGTTCATTTAGTTTGCGGTTCAACTAGGAAAACACATGCATCAACATTTTTATTCGGGCACGCCGGGCAGCTATGCTGCGAGGGCCTTAATCCTCCTCATCGCATGTAGAGGCGAGCTTTCCAGAGGAGAAGGACGGAGAGAGATGGGGAAGTATGCAGCGGTGCATTCTGAAAATGACATATCACAAATTGGTATCTACATGCACTTTTATTTTTATTTAACCGCCACTTGCCTCTAATCCCGGCCTGTATTAGCTCAGGCTTAATGTATGCGGCCCGGGTTTTGGTCCACGACGGTGACAGAATGCATGAATAATAATTCTGCTTTCACTCCGAGCGTGCGAAAGTGGCTCTCCCAACAAGTCTAATTCCTCTACGGGCGCCATTGACTTGTCACTTAAGACCCTGTCCCCTTTGTTTTAAAACAAATACATTTCCCTCCCCGCTGCACTGCATGTCTGCTGTGGTTTTTTTCCACTCCTCTTAAAACTGGTCAGAATCTATTGCTGTATAATTGCTGGGGAAGATAAGAGCTGTCATGTCCGCAGATGAAAGGCCGTTTCTCTCCGCTACACCCCCCCCATCCCTGTTCCCCCCCCCCAGTGTGTCACTGGAATGTTTAATCGTTACTCCGAGAGTGGTGACACGGGGTAGAGCCGAACCAATTCTGAGGCAATTCACAAATCACACCAGTTTAGAGGAGTGGTGAGTCTTTTATGGTCAGTAATCATGGCCGACGGTAAGAAATGACATGTCCAATATGTTTCACAAGAGCTGCATACTCCAGCGTTCTCCGCTGTCTGAAGCACGCACTGACCGGTTCGTTTGATGCTGTTGTTGTCCACTCTGTGATACTGCAGCTGAAGATCTGAATCATTTTGCCTCACACCAGACTTGACAAATTGTGTCTCCCTTGAATTCACCTGGCAGTGGGAGAATCTGCATGATTTGAGAGGAGGAGGAGGAGGAATGTCTGACAGTATTAATGTACTGCCATGCCATGCTACAACCCCCCCCCGACCACGTGTCTGTCTGTCTGGAGAGAGTCCCAGCCGTGTAGGCTACCTTTGATCCTCGCATGGCGTACTGCGGCAAATTGCATTGTTACTTGCAAATTTGTCCAAGTAATCAACTCGACCTCAGTTGGGGTATGAATCTGACAACAGCCATGATTATATTCCTGAGCGCTGCGCTAGCTGCCGTCACTGGGGAGAGGAATGAGAGCGGAATGACAATGAAGGTTATTATTATTATTTCTCCCCTTTTCTCCCTCCCTCCCTCCCTCCCCCACTTCATATCCCAGCACAAGCCCCTCTCAGTGTCGCAACACGTCCCGCTAAGCAGTAGGCCCAGAATACCATGCCGAAATGAAACGGGGGCTTTGTGTGACGGCAGTCAGGGGAACACAATCGTTCTTTTTTTTTTTTATTTGGGTATTTTTTGGAGAAGGGTCTAAAATGGCTTTAGTATTTTTAGAGGAATGAACTGCAGCCACTAGAAGAGGAAAATCCCATTTTTTTGGGGGGGGGCATTGGAGATATAGGATGATCTTTGTGGCAGTGCGCTCGGGGATTAGAGCAAATTCATATTTTAAGTTCGGCCTTTTACAGCGGCAATAGCTGGAGGATTGTTGCAAAGATCTTTCAGTTTTTTTTATTTAAACAGCAGACATGTTAATACTTCCCCTGCATTTATGTGCTTCAAGAGAGGCTGTGCAGCCATGGCTGATTTCATGGGTGTGAGCAAAATACATTCCATTAACCCTGGGACAGCAGCTGGAATACGCGGGGAGAACAGAGCCGGCCTTTTCAGTTACTTCATATTTATCAGCTTCTTTTCACATGTTGGCGCCGGAGAGGGACGAGATTAAACGACCTGACGGGAGGTGAGGAGAGGGGCCGTAGCTGTTGGTTCTCATTCCCCCCGTTCCCCCATCTCCCGGTAGGATTGTCTGAGGCAGAGATAAATACTGCCGGGCGCTGCGATTTATAAGCCCAGAGCGCGGGACACAATTCTGTTACCCCACCGCCTCTCTCGTGGTGCAGTGCTCCCCCTGCCCCCCTCTCGCATGGCACCCGCTGGCTGAACCCCTCTCGCTCTCTTGCTTGCTTGTCTCTTCACTCCCGGCCATCCTGGATCCCAGAGCTTCCTCGTGACACGGCTCAGCCCTGATGAGAAGCCGTACACCCCGAGGAGAGTTGGTGTACATGCTGTTGATTTTGTTAAAAAGAAATAAAAAAAAAAAAAAAAACTGAAGGAGACGGTGTAGGGAGGAAATTGGGTTTTGCGGTTTTTAGAGGCAAGGATCTGTTTGGTTACCATTTTTAGATTCCAGATTATTTGTCTTGGTTTTTCACTGGTTTTGTTACAGCTGTTTGAAAACTCTAGCGCCCACAAACAGGTATCTACATGCTAGCTGCGCTCTATCTCTGCCCCCACCACCCTCCACCCGCTCCTGTCTCCCATCTCTCCTTTCTTCTCTCACAGAGAGAGAGAGGGAGAGAGAGAGAGAGAGAGAGAGAGAGAGAGAAAGAGAGAGGGAGAAAGAGAGAGAGGGAGAGAGGGAGAGAGAGAGCTGAGAGGGAGAGAGAGGGAGAGAGGGAGAGAGAGAGCAGAGAGGGAGAGAGAGAGAGAGAGGGAGAAAGAGAGAGAGAGAGAGAGAGAGAGAAGGGGGAGAGAGAGAGAGAGGGAGGGAGAGAGAGGGAGAGGGAGAGGGAGAGAGAGAGCAGAGAGAGGGAGAGGAAGAGAGAGAGCAGAGAGAGAGGGAGAGAGAGAGCAGAGAGAGAGAGGAGGGAGAGAGCAGAGAGGAGAGAGAGAGAGGGAGGAGAGAGAGAGAGAGGGAGAGAGAGAGCGGAGAGAGAGAGGGAGAGAGCAGAGAGAGAGAGAGAGTGAGGAAGGAGAGAGAGAGGAGAGAGAGAGAGAGAGGGAGAGAGCAGAGAAAGAGAGAGAGGGAGAGAGCAGAGAGAGAGAGAGAGAGAGGAGGGAGAGAGAGAGGAGAAAGAGAGAGAGGAGGGAGAGAGGAGAGAGAGAGAGGAGAGAGAGAAAGAGAGAGAGGGAGGGAGAGGAGAGAGAGAGAGTTAATGCGAAGCCACAGTCATGTTTCATCTTTCTCCCGCCTCTAAAATATTGCGGCAGCCCGTCTGGATGCCCTCGTCCGCAACCCCTGCGATATTGCTGTTTCTCTCCAAATTGGGGGCCTGTCTCGTGCATTACGCCACGCGTATCGATTCTGGAATCGAAGCGAGAGGCCCTGACGGCGTGAGAGGGTGACTTTCACTTGACATGTGTTCGGAGGGCTTTTTTATAAATCAGGGATAAGGTCGAGGTTTTCTTTGACAAGGAGAGGAGGGCTAATGCACAACCTATGTGTGTTTCTGCTGTGTAATTCCACAATCTCTCCTGTCTGCCCGCCTGCCAGAGGATAAGAATGCCAGTAAGGCTTAGTAGAGAAACCATGGGCAGGTGTAAAATCGGTTTTGTCTTGGGGGAAGCTCTTCTTGACATAAACTTTTCAAACGATGTAGAACCGGCAGGTGTATCAGCGATGCTGGTCCCTTATTAAGCTGCAAATATCCAGGCGAAGAGTGAGGATGCGCTTAAAATGTAAATAAAACGTTCTTCAATGTCTCGGCAAAAGACTCTGTCACACATCAAGATTTTGTCTGCGGCTGTGCGGGAAGCCATTTGTCACATGGCAAAGATGTGCTGTGGAAACTAACAGTTTGAACTCTCCCTGGAGCGAGAGGCAGTCTTCACTTTGGATCCTCAATAAACAGTGCGTAGACCTGAGTTTGCAGAAATGAATCCTATGATCGAACCAGATGTGCACATGTAAGTCGAACCACATAGAGCATGTAGAAGTAATAGGCTGTACTGTAGTGCATAACAGTTAGGGGGTCATTACACAGTGATAAATCAAAGCACAGTAATATGATTTCGTGTCACCCATGCCAAACAAGAGCTGCTGGTTTTACTTAGGCAAGCAAGTTTCTCGTCTGGGCAGTGGGCGCGTTAATCGATCTTACACCTGAGGGGTCAATCGTTCAAGTCCCAAGTGGGACACTCTCGTGGCGTCCTGCCTAGTAACCCTAAAAACGAGTTTGAATTTGTAATATTGCACTGCGTGCTGCCAGCCAGTTGTAGATACAGTAATGGCTTTCTGTTCTCGTGATCCGAGGAGTGCAGTTTAGCGGGTCTGGGACAAAAAAGTGCGGCTGTCTGTGTGGAAGCTGGCAAAAAAAACGAAATCTCTGCTGCGCTGTGGGCTATTGTGTCCCGACCAGTGTTAAATACCATTGCCCCCCCCACCCCACACCAGCCCCCCTCCCCCCACTGCTCATTCAAAGTCAAATTACTCCTTCAAGGCCTGGCAGTAATATGGGTTAATTGTTCTGGATGGCTGGATCACTTCCAAGCAGTTCATCCAATTTCCATTTAAATTAAGTCATTGGTGCGTGACACCAGTGACGCGCACGCTGTCGCTGGGTGTCGGAGCCAGGCGGGCCGGCGTGACTCCCAAGAACTTGTTTACCGACTCAAGCGGGCGGGTTTTCAAGTGGCAGGCAGAATGGAGGGCACGCACACACCTTGCCCGTTTCTCCGAGTGGATTTTAACCCCCCCCACCCACTCCACCCCCCTGATCTGAGCCCTGAGATATGAGAAAAGCCATGATACCCTGCCTCAGTGAAGCGCCACTGTCACCAGAGAGTGTGCTTTCTGTCAGTGTGACTGTGAAGACCTCAACGAGGAGGCCTAAGCAGTTGGCAAAGTCCTCCGATGTACCTTTGCTCACAAAAGACAAGAGAGTTTCAGCTGAAGCGACTCAGCAATTTTACACAAGCGGTTGACTTTTTAAAAAGCTGCTCTTGTATCATTGCATTTGAGAAAAAATAAAAAGGCAGAATACTTCAGGCCGTAATAACAAGGAAACCAACAGGCCCTATATCACTTTCACTGGGCTGTCGCGGGTTTTTTTTGGCAATACAGCAGCGGCGGCGATGTCGAACAGCTCGGCGCCGAGCTCGCTTTAGCGTAAACAGCCTGATAGACTTTTCCGTGCGGGTGCGCGTGTGCAATAATTGCTGAAAGAGAGTGGAGCTAAGCAGGGTAGAACTAAAGTGATGAGCTGGGCTAAGCTGCAGCGCTCACGCTGCATGCAAAAGAAGAGCTCGGCCTTATTTATGGGCTCTGGCGCATGCTGCAGCCCGGAGAGACTCGGAGCATTGCGACGCCTTACTTTAAGTGTGAATGCGGTATCCACCGGCGGGGTAATCTGGATAAAGTGTCCCGCTCAGGGGACCTGTGTAAGGGAAATGGGCCCTGCTGCACTGAGCCAAGCTCCCAGTGGCACACCCCCTCCCAGAGCCCTATACATCATACAGACGAGCTCTCATCTGGCGTGCGTGTAGCCTATATCGGCCGCGCTCCTCGATCCAGCGACCGTAACTCACCGTAAAATGGACCCGGTGGCGGAATCGACCCCCCCCAGCAACCCTCGAGCCCAACCTCGGCCCCATCCCCACCATGATTTGGAGGAAAGCCCTCCCGAGACCTTTGTGGAGCTAATCAGCAGCGCTGTTCCGGAAGATTCTAAATTTAAAAGCAAACGGAGTGGGGGGTGATCTTAGATAAAATTCGACACAACTGTTGCATTTCGGCTCATCGATGGGGCCTTTGTGAATTATGAAGAGGGTTCCTGGTTTTACAGGTTGACCTCTGGGGTCCTGGTGTTTCCTCCTGGGGACGGATAAATGAGAGGCAATCCTGAGACTCTGAGATTAAACAGTAAGTTTAATTATTTATTTGATTCAACAGACGGCCTTACACAGAATGACTTGTACTGCATAAATTTTACATTTTTTTCCCCTCTACATACTCCTGGACACTTTGTGAATCAATTCTGGATAAAGACCATGTTCAGGCACACAGTAGCAGTGTCCTTCTTGGGATTCAAAATTCTGACCCTCTGGTTACAATCCAGGTTCTACAACCACTACTCCACACTGACTCTCCTACAACTGGGTCGTAATACTGTTACGACAAGATTATGAATATGTTATAATTATAGATTACACCTTCAGTAACTCTCTGGACCATCTCTCCAAATAACAGCTTAAAGAAGAGATTTCAGAGCCACCAACAGCCACCCAACACAGGAATGGTCAAAACCTTGTATTTTTTGACAGCTCCCCAAATCCCATAAATGTGTCAGGTTTTCCGACCTTTGTGTCAACTAATCCAAAAATTAATACCCTGTTTGAACATAAAGCTGTGCTTGCAGAGTTGAATTAATCAGCATTTCCCCGCAGTTTGTTTGCAGAAATGAACTCATCACCACAGGAGGTCCTCTGTCATCCTCATAAACCTGTTTACCCCTGTGGCCAGGATTACACAGAGACTCTTTGTTGCTGTAGAGATGTCCATAAATTTGTGCGAAGTTAATCATCCAGGTGTCAATGAAGCTTAAGGCGCACTTTCTTGGGATGCATCACAATGTGTGATGCAGTCTATGCCTGGTGAAATATCAGCAAAGAGAGTGTGAACTCTGAAAAGTGAAAAATACAGCCTGCTTGTTCTTTTGGTGTTCGATATCTAACATTTTCTTCATTCTTTGTGTTACCATACTGCGCTGTAAAGGTCACCTTGGATGGTACTATGTGGAAATAAATCACTGGAAGACTGCTGGGTTGAACGTAGCAGGCGTTTATGAATTCTGCCTCGCATGGATGACTCGGCTTTTACATCCTACGGCCAGACAGAAACTTTCCATGGGTTTTGATTTGTCGCGTCCTTATTGGGACTGGTCTGAAAAGTTAAAATTGATTCTACACTCCAATTTGACAAATCACAATAAAACTATTCATTAAAATTTTTCTTTTCTAAAATTTTTTTCATTTTTCTGAAAAAAAAAAAGAATGTGCTTGGCTTCCTTCAAGGGGACAGAATTTAAAATAGTGCCACAGGTTGAATATAATTTGGTTGAAATCCTTGACTGAATCAGTAATGTTGTTCAGTAAGCTGTAGGTTAAGAGTGTTACGTTGTAAATAACACAGACAATTGTCAGTGATGAAAGTATGACAGTTGTTAAATTGATAAAATTTTGGTTCAACACGCAGCTTTTCTTTGTAGATTCATTGAAGTATTGATCAGTCTGTTTGTCCCCTTTGAGTTTCCGTACTCTCACTTGGCAGCACCCCCCCCTTAAAAGTGGTTTATAATAGGCCCCAGGCTGGAGAGTTTAATCCATGTAAAGTGAGTAAAATGTTAAATGAAGAGGCTTAGCTGAAGTGGGGGGCTGATCATGCCCTGCCTCATCTTATCTCCCTCAAGCAAGAAACCAGGGTGCGGAGCAGACGCATTACTCTTGCGGACTGGATGACACCAGGATGAATGAGAGGTCCAGTCCATCGGTGGCGACCTTTGACCTCTCTGCGTTTGTATGTATTGCTTTGTTATTTAGTTTACTCTGCCTGGATGCAGGTTTGCTCAAATGAGTGTTCGTTTTTTTTTTTTTTTGGATCAGATACATTGAGTTTTACTTAAGCGTCCAGCTCCTCAGCTTGGCTACACGTTGGTGTAATTGAATATTAGGTTAAGCGGAGGTCAGACTTTCTAATTTTCATTAAATGTGAGGGTATTGTGAGTGTACTTGGTGCACTGTAGAGTGGAGTTATGTGCAGTTGAGGCCGGCATACAATGTGAACATTATCAGTGAGTTGTAACATTGGGTGCATCGTCTAATCAGAACTTGGCACTGATTTCTAAGCCATGTGGTGCTACCCATTGGTCAGTGGTGCTGTGCTGTAAGGAGTATGTAAAGCACTAAACATAACTCCTCATACAGGACTACAGACCACTTCTACCAAACTGCTTCGCTGTACTGCTACTTGTCATGCTTCCATTGTCTGTCATGGTGTATTTTTGCCACTGCTTCATATTCTACAGATTGCAGAAAACAGCTCTTTCTTTTGCTGCATTATAATACTGAATGGGTGTTTTTCATTGGCTGTTGGCTGTTCTTTGTGACTTCTGACAAACAACATGGAACGTGATACATCACAGTTTTTGGCATGGTACAAACCTACTTGCAGGGTACAGGCCCTTGCAAGAGCCTGTGTTATCGCTCATAATAACCTGACACTTTCATCTGTGGCATTAAACTGATGTACAACATTTGTGCCCAACATGAAAAAGCACAAACACAACCTTGTAATGGCTATTAAAAGGTCCACATAAAGGCTAATATTGTAAAATGTATGGTAAGCTCTACTTGGCTCAAGGCTCAACCTACTATTATACCCCTTTTCCACTATATAGCTGGAGCCATGCTGAATCACATAGATTATGGTTGATTTTCCATGATCATTGTGTCACACTGACTCTTGTCAGCTCAGCTTTATACCATTACTTTCCTTTGAACAAGTGGGCTATAGGCAGGACTGGCCAGTTAGCTAGCTATGTTAGCATCACAGGCTGAGAAACATAATGATTTAATTTCACCATGAATGTAATTTAATTCAGTTGTGACTTTTAATTATGGTGTCTGTTAACGGCAGTGTTCTTAGATTGTCGAGCTTATGCTTTCAGTGTGGGC
>NC_050591.1:32005718-32088218 GCF_013368585.1 Megalops cyprinoides | reverse complement strand
TGGGAGCGCCGTGACCTTGAGCACTGACAGCAAATTGCAAGCTAAATACTGGTATGTGCTGAATTACCAAGGCTTTCTGTCCACCTTGAGAATATAAGATACCTGAAACAGAAACAAACAAACAAAACAGAAATCAAAAGTGGGCTTTAGTGAAATTTTTATTTTGAAGGCTTTCAGTTCTTTAGGGTAATATGGGGGGGAGAATGTACACAATATCAAATCAGTGTTTCTTTGTGAGCTCTTCATCATCTGATTGTTGTTAATGAATTCGCTCATTTGTATGCCGTAAAGGGCCCTCTGCGGTGTGATAAATTCAAATTTTGATTATTTATCACTGTTATAACCAATTCATCCCGCGGGCGCCCGCCTGTATGTGTGTGTGTTTAAGTAAATTGCTGGTAGGATGGTTTTGACTAAATTAGTTTCAGCCTCAAACACTTTTGCCCCGGAGCTTTCCCTGTGCTGTGGGCTGGCAGCAGTCTGTCTGTGGGGCTTTTATGTGCTGTACAAATAACCATTCTTTCCCTCCTGGCCACTCAGATTAGAATCGATGCCTTTGGATGAGCACTATGCGACTCTTCTGCTGGCATCTTTTATCGGGTTTCCGAAACAAAGGAACACTTTACTGCTGCTCTTTCTCTCCGTGTTTGAGATGCCCCAAGCGGAACAGGAGTGGCTCTCTCCCTCTCTGGGTCACGCTGGACCCTCAAGTCCTCGCCATGACAGCGATGTCCATCTGAAGGTGGCGCTGTGTGTTACATTTCGCTGCTTGCTGTGTGAATACCAGCAATCGAGTGAAATGTTTGTCGACTCTGTAGATCACGTTTTCAGAGCAGGAGACGGTAATCAGTGTTGGACAGAAGCAAAGAGGTGGGGATCTTATCGAGATATGTCCATATGTTGTCGGGGTCCAACTTTACACCGCTTCACTGAGATGTAAGGGTGAATAACTGGATGCAAAAATTCTACCTGTGTTCATAAAAACGGTTATTGAAATTTGACTTTCATGAAGAACGGTTGCAGAAATTTGACTTGATGAAGAATAAGAAGGTGGTTATGAGACCGTGTCTACTGAATAATGAGATGATGGCTGCTGAATAATGATGTACAGCTTTACTGAAGGTGCTTCGTAATTTCAGCTACTCCACTGCGTTCTGATAAGAGGCAGATCCGATGAGAGGTAAATACATATAAGAGTAAACCGCAGTGGAGTAACCCCACTCTCCTCCTCAGCTTCGCTGTATCTCTGCATTATCTCGTCTGCTACTTTCTTCTCTTGTCTGTTGGCGGTGGGGGGGAGAGATATGCTTGTCTGACTTGATTCAAAGCAGGAAAAAAACAAGTTTGTCCGATTCAAAGAGAGGGAATGGAAGCGCAAATCGAGGAGAGAGCTGTCGTATCTGTGCCGTCGCGAAGCAGCCGGCGCTTCGGCGCTTTTCTAAGGCCGTCTCCCGTTCACAGTCACCACAGCGTATGAGAACCCAGCGCAATGTGTGTTTAAATATGTATCTTACACTTCCAGCTGGTGTTATCACGCTCTGAGAACTCCTCTCTTTTCCTCAAGAGATGTGTTCCATTCCTGTGTGTGTGTGTGTGTGTGTGTGTCTGCGCCCTTGTGCGCAGGTGTGTTGAATATGTGTGTATGTATGTGTGTGTGTATGTAGAATACATTTTCACTCTTGACAAAGGTTTTTTGCCAAATTGTTGGCCTATGTCTCGAGTCTGACATTAAAAGAGAAATTCGATCCAGCATTTAGTTGGACACACCCCTCTCTTCATTAGATATGTGTCCTCATCACTGAATCACTGAATGAGGGAGTGTGTGCATGTCATTGTGAGTGTAGAAAATAGAGTGTGTGTATTTGTTTGTACTTGTGCTTCCTCAGTGAGATTGCTGTCATTGAGAAAATAATATACGACTATCTGCAATGTGACAGCATCCCTGGAAGATGTCCCCCATTCTCTAAATTGCATATAAATACATTAGTTTAATAAAATGGATAAGCTTCAGGAATGAATGCTGATTTATTGTCATACTGGTGGATGCTGCGTGTCTGTACATTGTGTAAGATATAGACCTGCATACAGGCTGTTATACTTCTAGAAAAATCCACCACTGCAAAATGCACCAGAAGCCGATAATCTCCAAACATGGAACAAGGATGCAAGACTCAAAGCCTTGAATTGCCGAACTCAGCCGTTTTGTGGGTTACTGGACCTGTGTATCCGAGGAGATGGTTTTTAAAGATCCCTGAGATGTATTTGCAGGCGTGCTTTGAAACCAAATAAATGCATACGCTCACACTAGCACTCTTGGTTTCTCAATCTCAGATATCTGAATCAATGGGTTCATTAAGCTTAAATGATGAGCTCTGTGTGGTTTCTCATAATACTGGGGGAGAAAAGTGCCGGAGTGGAGTTTTTTGGTGATGCGAGATTCATCGTTTTTATTCTCTTGGATGGGTGTATTGGCCGAGAGCTCTCCTTTTGGCATGTGTCGGGGTCTCTGGCCCCGTCGGGAACACTTTAGGGTGAAATGAAAAAAGAAAGAAAGAAAAAAAAAAAACAGGGAACAGGGAAAAGAAAAGCCATTCTGTCCATTTGACACCGGTACAAATAACAGCGGTGGGAGGAGCGGCCCATCTATCACCGAAATGGATTTGGTTTCATCACATGCTCAGTTTGGAGCGATCCATCTGGGTGAGTAATGGTGCTTCCTGGCCATGGTGCAGAGAATCAGGGCTCACCTGCGCATCTCTGGCCCAAGGGGTCTTTGTTTGGGCGTCCCTTTTGTTTGGATAAGCGTCCTCTCTCTGGACCCCTCCCATGAAAATGCGGCCAAGCAGCGCAGTGGAGATTGGTCTGGTTTTTTTTGTGGAGTTTTGGTTCAAATTTGAAGTGGGCAAACGTGTGTAACAGATGGCGGTGAGTCTGTGATCAGAACGCCCTGGTGTGTGCCGGAAGACTGGAGGAATGCAATTTTGCTGGCACTCCAAATGGTAGCGTCTCCAAGTCGGTGTTTATCTCACAGATGAGCCAAACAGTCAGCTGGTTTCCACAGGAAATGTGTCAGATATTCTCTCAATAACTGAAAAGAGACAAATAAATAAGAAGTGCTACTGGAACATAGCAGTCAACATAGCCAAATTTCTTAGTGGACGTGTCTTGTGAATGACCAGCAGCTATACACTGGAGATTGATCAGACCATATTTTGCATTTTAACCATTCAAAACACTTCCTGGCCAGTCCATTTTTGGAAGAGGGACAGGTAAGCATCCCTCAGTAGACTCCCGTGTGGGGATGTTCACCCCCCCCCACAGCTGTTTCGGTGAGGCTGCACTCTGCACTGGGTATACCCCGCTGTCACTGACCCGAGGAGCTCCCTCCCCCAGGGAGGGTTTTTAATTGGCTAATTACAGCCAGAGCACTGCAAGGCAAAGCCCCCCTGCATGCCTTATTAAAATCTGTGTTCCGTCAGCTCGTGATGTCAGGCTTCCTGGAAAGGGATCTGCTGCTGCTCTTTGCAGGAGAGGCCAAATAGGACGATGGGGTGTGATATCGAGAGGGGCAGGGGTTTTCCTGGGCCCATCTCTTAAGTGCGGCCATCGATGCTGGCACAGACACAGACTCTGTCTCCATGTGGCTCCTGCTCTACTCTTTGGCTCTGTGTGGAGCTCCACAGAGAGAGGATGAGAGTAACCGAGGTCTGTTAGTCTTTCTACACCTCTTTTATCTCCTACCACTCTCACTGTTGGCCTGTGCGTCATTCTCGGCTGCATGGATGTCTTTCAAAACAGCGCTGGGGAAGAGGATCTATGAAAAGGTGCTCACAGTGGTGGATTTTTCCAGAAGTATAACAGCCTGTATGCAGGTCTATATCATACAAAATGTACAGACACGCAGCATCCACCAGTATGACAATAAATCAGCATTCACTCCTGAATCTTATGTCACAGAGGATGACCTGTTAGCAGAGCAGAGAGGGAGAGAGGCCGAGGATGCGCCTTCCTCCCCCCCTCTCAGCGTGGCTTCTCCCGCGTGTTAGACTGCGTTGTCAGGCTGATGGATGAATCTTGACCTTTCAAAGTCAAGTTATTTACGGGGTGCCCCTCCTATTCTCTCCCCCCCCCCCCCCCCCCCAAGTTAGATAAACATTCACGCGCACCCGCAAGGCCCATTTCATAAATATTCCAGGTGACGGCTGGCTTTGTGTCACTGACAAGGGGGTTAATACGAACTGCGTCCCAAATGTCAGCTCCTGCATCAAACAGCCGGGGCCTGTTGTTGACGGGCCTGAAACGCGCATCTGCGACGTGGGCCAGCACGATCGAGTCTGTCATGTTAATCTTGTAGGCCTAACACACTCATAACTGATCCCAATATGTACTCTTCAGAAGACTGGGGGGCAAGTCAATTCGCGGGACCGGGGTGTCAACGGTCAGGGGGACGAATTTTGCTTATAAAACTGCATCTGATGGAAAATCACTCCCTGCGTGTCACTGTTGACTAAGCTAAGCTGGGAGCCGCTGCCAGGATGTAAGTCAAACGTACACCCTCTTCTCCGCCCGTACGCTGATTTGTAACCATAGATTTTATGTCAAGTTCAAAAAGCTGCAGTTTTCAATTGCTGTTGGGCCGCGGGGGATAGAAACAGTTACTGAGAGAGTGAGAGACTCAGAGAGACACAGCAGTTAGAACTGTATCCTAACACATGGGAAGGTCTTAATGACTTTTTAACACACATTTTACACATGAAAATATTACAAAAGAATGTGAATATTCTTTCTGCACTTTTTTCTGTTCATGTGGTTTGAATTCTTTCATTTCCATAATATCCCTGTGTCTCCATGATCCCCATGATTCAAAATATTACCATCCGCATCCACCTCGAGAACATGGCTATACATTCCTTAGAACAGATGCAGGTTCCTGGGGATAGAAGGGGGAGAGACTTGCATATTTGTAGGACAAAATTGCCGTTAAGAAGCATGCTCAGCCGGAGGTTTCTGCCGTGGATTGAAATGCTTGGTGGTGCCAGGTGAAAGTTCTGGTAGGCCCAGCCCACCAAGGCATCCTGCAGAACCGGTCCTCATATTCAGGTTCACTGAGAAAGAGAAAACTGCACATCTGAACCTCTGCATTTAAGCTGGGACCAGGGATTTAAATAGTTAAAAAAAAAAACTGCAGGAAAAAAAAACCCAGTGCTGGTAGGGATGGTGGAGGAAACCGCTTTTCCTGGGCTGCAATTCCTGCCTGCATTTATGCACGAGTGTCACGCAGAGATATAAGTCAGTGATCGCTTTCCTCCTCTTGGCTGATAAACTGAGGGAAGCATGTGGATGAGATCATGCTGTACAAGTAAAACGCTTTCCTCTGAAGCAGCAGCATGCTGAATGCCGAAATGAGGGAGGGGAATAGCAGGCGCGCCATCGGGTCTGTGCTGCAGCCAGCCCCCTTAGTCATCCTGTCGAACCCCGCGCAATCATTCTCAATTTATCAGGATTGATTGCAATTGTACAGAATACAGTAACAGACTATTTCATTCATATCTGCGGGCGTAACGAAGCTGAATTTGTCATTTGTCAACGCGTGTCTCTCTTTAAATTGCCGAAGAACAACTGTGAGTGCACTTAAATAAAAAGCCATCTTGCTTGCAATTGTCACGGCATCTTGAATGATGGGATATGAATTCCAGGCACGCCGTTGTGGATTATGCATACTCGCCAGTTTATTTATTCATTTGTTTATTTATTAATGTTTATTTCTCCTCTTGACAGACACTGGGATGTGGTGGTTCGGGTTATGAATAATGCACCTGTTGGGAAGTCTTTCTGGGGAAACTTGGTGATTTGATTGCTGTCGCGGATCAGGATTTGTGAGGCCCGGGCGTACCCAATCAAACGGGGATGCCAAAGTAGTCTGGGACGATACAACATTGTTAATTACAGCTTTAACACCACTGCTATCTAATTCCGCCCAGGAGACATAAGAAATGGGCTGACTGCAGACTTTTTGGCGAGATACCAGGGTACCATCTCTGAATTTATGTGCGTTCAAGGTTATTCTCAGTTGTTCTCCTTGGTGGAGCGTCTGGTGTGGATGTGCAGAATAAACAGGTGATTTTACTTCTCATCAAAATTCATACTTGACTCACAAAATTGTATAATTCAAGGCTGAGTGTGATACCCAGAACCCCAGAAATCTCACAGGGTTTCAGTGACCCGTGTGAGGTTGAAAACCTCTTCTGAGTGTTTGTGAATGAGGAAGTCACAATCAGGGAACCCCTAAGGATTGAGGTACCACACTGATAACCCAACAAAGAACTAACAGGGTGTAGTGGAGTGTCCAACCGAAGCATAAATTGGAGTATGAATGCTTATATGTTCATGTTTTTATGTGAGCTTGTGTGTGAGTGGAGAGAGTTCAGTGTATGTTTGATTTTATTCTGTTTATATGATCAAAATGAATGTATGTCTACAGACCCTTACGACCAGTATCAGATTGTATTCCCTTGTCAATACAAAATGTATTATCTTCGTTTCGTATACATGTTTAAATACATTTAATTGTTTCTTCTCCTTTATTATTTGGGCACGGGGGGAAAAAAGACAACATTTTCCATTCAGTTGATAACATGGAGCATGAGATTAGGTTACAACTTTCACATTGATGGGAAAACAAACCACAGCATCTCTTTCCATGGAACAATTTGTACCTGTCTGTCATACGGCCTAATTGGGCTTTATGAGTGGCAGTAAAGTCGGTAGATCACGAGCTGCGTTCATTTCAGACTCTGACATGCGCACTCTGCGTCTCACTGAGCAGTGCTTATGAGGCAGGATAATTTGCTTCCATTGGAGGATATACATTTAAGTGGCATGTAAAGCCCTGGCATAAAATCAATACACAATGAAAAAATAAGACATGCTCAACCGGCCACTCACCCCCACACACCCGAACGTTGGGCATGCAGGGAGGAGACTGCCAGCAGAGGGCGCCCAAGAGCTATTTCAGCTCTCCCAGAGATGGGCAGGTGTGGAGTTTTGGCTCTTTACTGATATAGCTCTGAATGCCCATAACATCTGAGTGCAACCTGTGTAAGCATGTATACCTGGGACTGCTTTGTTTCGCCTTTGGGTACGAACGAACGCCGCGTCTTGGCGCTTTGCTCAGCTGAACCGCCGTTGCAATCAGGATTTGGCGGGAACACGCTGGGCGACACGCTCAGTCTAGACGCGTCCCTGCGAGAGCATTTTGGGGGTGTGGGGGAGAGGGGGTGGGGGGAGAGGGGTGGTGATTTGGCAAGCGCTGCAAGGGGAGGGGGAAGTGCGCAGGGAGATGTGTGCTCTTTAATGAAGCGTTTAGGCTTAGCGTGGCTGGTGCGCTAAGCCGGGCGGCCGATGTGCAGGCACAGAGAGGCCGCCACGGCCGACAGCTGTCCCAGCAGATGCTGCGGGCGGAGGTGGCGGGGCCCCGCACTGCCGGGCTCTGGCGCCTTGGCAACCGCACGGGGACCGCACCGCCAGGCTCCCGGTTCAAGGACTTGCACTGTGCCCAGGTTGGTGCTGGGAGGGGGGTTGGGGGGTCCGTCAGCCGCTCCCACATGGGCTTTGTGAGCTGGCACACCCCGAAGGACAGGTCCCAAGGGGCGGAGCAGATCTTTCCTATTATCACCCTGGTCATAACTGTCCCACCGCTGGCGTGGGAGCCAGGAGAACGGTCACAGTAGAGCGGTGTCCTTGGTTTCTATTAGATCAGGCACGGTCGGTGCACCTCAGTCTACGAGCAAGGTCTTTGTTCTTTAAGTTACGCTGGGATGAGGAGTGACCTTTTCTGTTGTGTGCCGTTGTTCACGCTGCCTTATTGCACTTTTATATCAGTTTTTATACCTTTAATTTGTAAATTACTCTGGATAACAGTATTTGCCAAGTAACTAAATGTAATGGGCAATATCCTATATTCACATTTCACATTTTATGGCATTTATGGCATAATCCATGCACACTTTTAAGTCTGTATTTATGGGACCTTGAGGAATGTCAATCAAAAAAAAAAAAAACTTATTTCACAGATTCTGGCCATTTCACCTTAGAGGGCCTTTGAATATTTAAATGGGAGTATGTTAGTATGCATGAAACATGGTCTACATGGAAACCAGACCAGTTTTCTAATGACGAAGGCATTTATGTATTATTTAATATTGGAATCATTACTGTTTCTAATATTAATTATAACATATTCTGAACAGTCCTCAGACCAGTGATCTTCAGGATGAAATCAGGCATGCATTATAACAGGGTCATAGATTGTGGGTAGGAAGACAAAGACCAATTCCAATGTATTTTAAATAAAACAAAAAAGGCCATTCAGAAGCTCTGATAAATGTGCAAGTATCAATTCCTCTGTGTAAGTGGGGCGGTTCTGGTTTAAATCATACCCTGTCTGTATCAGCACTTACATGTTTTGTGGGCGGAGCTTTACAGCTGGGGAAGGGAGGGGGTTTGAGATGTTGTGAAGCAAACATCTGCTGTTGCTGTAACCAGGAACGATGTAAACCGTGTGTGTGTCAGTCAGACTGAACGTAAACACTGCTTTCCATCTCCTGTCAGAAACCTGATAGCCCGCCGATTCGGCAAAAACACACCCTTTTAATTTGTTCGCCACAGAAATAGTATTTCAATCAATATTTGATGAGAGAGGATTTTTTTATCTATTCATTACACCGGGAGAGTAATATGTGTTCATTAGTGCAGTCCTGAGTAACAGCGCTTAATATTCTTTGTTTACTGTGGAAGGTCACATGGGGGGGGTGGGGAAGGGGGGCATGAATATGTAGGAGGTGGCCTTCGATCTCGTCAGAGACGGGCCCAGACGTTTCCCCTCATATATTCCTCACACAGCTGCCTGCTCCCTGTCTTTAATTAAAACAATTAAAGTCACTTTGGTGACACGCATACATTTCAGGATTGACAGAGAACGAGGGCGCTTCCCTGTCTGGCTCTCGCCCCGTTTATTCGGGTAATGACACGGCGCACCCCCCTCTCACATCTCAAATCCCCACCCATCTCCTCTCTGTCCCGGCGGCTGTGGGCATGGATCGTGATCACAGAGACCGTTTCCTGATTGGGCGAGACCGGACGGCGATGCGGGATACCAGTGTATATGCATCTATATGTATGGGTGCTTCTGTGTGTGTGTGTTTGTCTGTATGTGCCAGAGTGTGTGTGTGTGTGTGTGTGTGTGTGTGTGTGTGTGAGGCATAAGTGGTGATGAAGGAGTGATAGGAAGTTAGTGGTGTATATCTGGTGCATGTGGTGTGTGGCAACAGGAAGTGAGGCATGTAAGTGCGGTGCATATGATGTGTGACAACAGGAAGTAAGGCCTTTGAGTGTGGTGCAGCAGGAAGTGAGGGGTGTGGGTATAGTGCACACGGTGTGTGGAAACAGGAAATGAGGAGTGTGGGTGTGATGCATATGGTCTCTGGCAACAGGAAGTGAAGGGTATGGGTGTAGTGCAGACAGTGTGTATCAACAGGAAGTAAGGGGTGTTGGTCTGTTGCTTACAGAGTGTGTCAGCAGGAAGTGAGGGGTGTGGGCCTGGTGTTTTTACGGTGCACCGCGTTGGAAAGGCAGAAGGCTGGCTGTTTAAGCAGGGGGCTCAGCAATGCCCCCTGGCATTTGGCACAAAGGGGCTCATGTTTATGCATGGGGCTCATTTCTCTGGGAGTTCAGGGAGATAAGAGCTGCTCACCCTAATGAAGCACACACACCGAGACCGGTGCACTGGGCTCCACCCAAACTTTTAATTGCATCTGCCACTGCACGCCCTCTCTCTCCACCTCTCTGCTCTCTCCCTCTCTCTTTATATATCATCCCTCCCTTTTCATTTTTCCGTCTTTTGTTCTCTCTGCACACAATCCTCTGCCTTCACACAGCAGATGTGCCATATCTCCAGGTATCCAAGACCCTAAGAAACATAATTATTTCCCATGTGAGAGACAGTATTGTTTTGCAAACTCTTCCTCTATTTTCTGTATACAAAACTACAAATATTCTGTCCTGCATTCAGCAGGTTGCTTATCAAAATTGAGTTTTTTTTTTTTTTACTTTTTGTGACTGATAAAAAATAAGTAGATAATTTGTAAGAGTACCAATGGTTTAAAGAACAAGGAGCTGCCCTGTTCTTTGCAAATGCACTGTGGCCGAGATGATTATGGTGCTAGGCAATGCCTAGGGCCAATACCTAGCATGATAGTGGTTCATTTCCATAAAAACTAAACAGCTTGAACTGGTTTGTACTGTTTATACCATGGCTGCAAAAAGATAAATGTATAATTAATAAAATGGAGACTTTCACCATGTAAGAAGTCTTCAATAATTGAAAAGAAGAAAAAACATTGCATTGTATTATGTACTCATTAACGGGTCTTCACAATGCATTTAATGACATTTAATTGAATGACGTTTAATTTGAAATCTTACATATTTTCACTCACAGAAGTCATTTCCTTTACTGGTGAAGTTGCCCATTGCTGTTGTGATCTGTCAGGCAGGAGAGTGCCGACCCGAGTGTTGAAGCTTGTGCATCCCTACACATCCCAGGTAAATTAAACGATATTGTAGTAGTAGCCTTCAGAAATCATTGTAAGTCATATAACAATGGAATTCAAACTATATCTTGGTGATTGATTTTAGTCTGATCTAGTTTGTTTTCTCTAAGTTTTAGATCTTTAGATGTTTAGGATCACAAGATAAAGAACTCAGTCATGAGAACACCCTCCATTCAACTAATTCAAATAACTTTCCCATTTGAAATGCATTCCCTAAAATGTGTTACAGTTACAAGCATAATCTTCAACTAGGATTTGTTATTTGCAAAAATTCAAAAGAAAGGTTGTCAAGCTGAGTCCACGATTGTGCTAATTAAGTAATTAAGCTTTTAGGCAAAAGCCAGCATGCATATAACCTGGCAGGAACAGGAGTTTCACACCCTTGCTATTAACTCTTACCATCAGGCGGATATTTTTTTCACACCAGAGCAAGCTCGGTGAATAAAAGTGTGAATGCCTCAGAGATTTGGGCTTTTGAATAATTTCTTGATTTGCAATCTTTAATTCATTTTTGGAAAGGGATTTTTTAGATGTTTACATTTTTCTTATTGATTGGGTTATAAAGATTTGTCTGCGCCCATAGTCTCACAAATTGGGTTATTCATGAGTATATATTTTTAAGAGAACATCTTCAATATTAAATAAAGGCAAACTATAAATGAATTATTGAGACTTCTCATAACTCAGGACACCCTGCAGGTTTCTGTGAGAGGCGTAGTGTATTTCAGTTCCAGACCTCTTCATCCAGAATATTCAATATACAAGTATTACACAAATGTGATCACTTTATGTTCCCCCTAAAAGCTGTTTTTTGGGGTTCACTGTACCCTCCTCTTACCACACTGCTTTATTTGGGTACAGCCTGCAGGAAAGTGCTATTTCCTATTGCCAGGGGAAAATGCTCTGTGATCTATGATGGAAAATGTAAAACTCAGCACCTAATGCATGTCACTTCCTAATCCTAGGATTTAAGGTTTTCTGATAAGCATTTATGTTCAAAACCAAGATTTTGAATTTAAAATAAAGATTTAAAACTGATTTTATTAACATATGTATTTTGCCATATTTGGAATCAATATTTAAGATCTAAAATGACATATTTACAAAATATAAATCTTTTCAGATTTGAAGGTTTTTTATATATATGTTAAAAATGACAGCAGAAGAAAACAAAAACCAAAAAACACTTATGTTGATGTGCATATGTTTATGTTATATACATATACATTTATGTCTTTAAATCTGAGGAAGAAAAACAGTAACATTTACCCTACATATTTGACGAAGTGCCAGATTTACCTTAAATCTTGTGGATGGAAACATCCCACGTTTTTGGAGTTGTGTTTTGTTTGGCACCCCATACTGCGGGGGCCTCATTACTGCGCGGGCCTCGTTGGGAGGGAGGTGATGTGTGCCGGTATCTGCCAGCCTCCGGCCACAGCTCTCAGTCTGAGGGAACACAAGAGAGTGGGACATTAAGCCTTCAAAACAGGGAGGAATCAAACCGTCACCTCTCCCAAATTACTCGTGTGTTCCTCCCGATCTCACGTTCAAGGGCGTCCCGGAGGAATTTGTTGAACAGTCGCAATATTTCAAACAGAAGTAGGCTTCAGCAAGACTACGTCTTTAGCGCAGATGTATAGTAAAACTCACACCTTGCAGGTAATAAACGTTTAATGGAGTTTCTCACAAAATTGGCGGCTGCGCTGAGCCTAAATTTATTTTTACGTGTGTGCATTACCGGACTCAGAGGAAAGGCTGCTTGGTTCCTGATGCACTTTCCTCCTGGGGCCCTTAAGAGTAAAGTGGGGGCTTTACCCATAAGCAAAACCCTTCCATTCAAACAAAAGTCCCATCATTTTAACATACAATTTAACCATTGCCAACATATTCATTACATTACATTACATCACATTACGTCATTTAGCAGACGCTCTTACTCAGCGACTTCCAAATAAGAGCATCACACTGCTAAGAATAGTTAATAAAAAGTAGAACAAGAGGTCAGTAAAATATAGTGAGTAAAATATATATAATATTCAGGACATGTATGAGAGGGAATATGAATTAACGCATACAAAGCCAATTGTACTCACTCACCTGAGCTACACTTTGCAAAGTCTTTCATCAGCTGAGGATTCTGATTCCTTATGCGTTTATTTTCAGATGTTGTCTCATTGAACTCCGCAGATTGTTCATATTAGTTTCAACTTGAGAACAACTTGAACACAGTAGGTACAGTAAAAGGTATGATCAGAAACATTTTATGTGCTGGGCACATCTCTCCTTTTAGAAGTGGCCACTCCTCTTTGTATCTATGGATAGTCCTGTCAAGTTCACTTGTGAATTCCTTTACATTTACATTTACATTTGCATTTACTCATTTAGCAGACACTTTTATCCAAAGCGACTTACAATACGAGGAATACATTCAAGTTACAAAGGAGGCCTTGTAGTAGGCGCAAAGTGCTAAGGGAGCTGTAAGGGATAAAGCAAGACAATGCAGACAGAAAGGTGAACCGATAAGTGCTATAAGATAAAGTGCAACAGAATAAGGTGAGGGTTAGAAATGTTAGTATGTTAGGTGAGAAGGTGAGTTCGGAAGAGGTGAGTCTTCAAGAGATTCTTGAAGATAGAGAGGGACGCCCCTGCTCTCATAGCCTTTGGTAGCTCGTTCCATCAACGGGGAACTGCCTGCAAGAACTGCCTGGACTGGGCTTGCCTTGTGCATAGGGAAGGCAATGCCAGGTGATGTTCATGTGAGGAACGCAGTAATACTGGGAGTATAAGCCATTAAATCCTAGAAACAATATATGGTTTTCTCTTTCAGTTGTTACACACCTAAATATCTTGTTCCACTGATCAGCTATGCCAGTATTCTGGGAGTTATCTAGTGTTGCAGTGAAAAGGAGGATTTCTTTCACAGGATTTCTTTTTGTCATTCTGCATGCTGAATTTGTTTTGCCATAATGTCAGTGAGCTCACCTTAAGCTGAGTGGTCAAAACACTTTGTCAAGCTGCTGGGTTCAGAGAGAAGTCCTCTTGCACTGGGACATAATTTGAAAGTTTTCAGTGTTATCTTGCTCTGAAAGCCCTCTCTTTGTGCTATGCTTTGCCTGTAGAATAACTGATGGAATTATGGAATTGACCTTCGGGGGTGGAATTTCCATTTTTGAATTCAATTGGGCATTCCAAGACAGAATCGTCCATTTCATAATGGATTCAAAGAGTGTGCACGACCCTGTAATTTGATACATGGGAACTGCCATGATATGAGTTAAATTGAAAGCCCTGTTCTGCCTTTTTAACTAATAAAATGTGGAGTGGCATTCTGACTGACATACAGGCTGCACAAATGAAGGACATGCAAAGGAAGGCCACATTGTAATGTACTGACTGTGATTTCATGTAGGTAGTTATATCATGAGGTGGTGCCTGAAAATCCTTTTAAAGAACAGGAAACAGCAGTTCAATATTAAGCAGAATGTTTTTGGAATTACAATGCCCATTTCAATTTATTTGTCTTTTAAAGAACAGGAAAGATCAGCTATTCCATAACTCACTCACAGTTCAATATTAAGCAGAATGTTTTTGGAATTAAGACAGCTGTTTCGATTGATTTTTTCTAGTTTTGCATTTCTGTGTGCATTTTTGGAGTTTATAAACATTTGATATGAAATGCATCCTCATTTTAGTAGATGGGAGCAACTGCTCATAAAAAAACAAAAAAAAACAGGACCAATATGCAATGATAAAGATGATAAACCCTGAAAGTAGTAGTGACCCTATGCTCTGTGTGTTTTCCAATGACATATTGAATCTGTTAATATTGAAGAATACAGCCACATTACTAGATGCCTCAGTAGGCTACTTGTCTTCAAAAGTTCATCTCTTGTGCGTCTGCCTATTAATATCTATTCCTCCATGCAATCTCCATTTCTCATAAACAGAAGCAGAAGGCCTGCCTTTGACGGTTCATGTTATATTATCTTTGCAGACAAGTGATGCCGGTCTTGGACTCCCCTGACAAATCCGTCAGAGGAAAAGTGGCACATGTTGGTCTGCAAACAGCCACCAGGGCTTGCGATAATTATGCACCATCCAGCTTTGGGGAGTTGCACAGCCTTGTTGTGATGTTGTAATTTCATGAAAAAATAACACTTACCCTTAGTTAACCTAGTTACTGTCTCCAAAAAGAGCCAGTGGGCTTAGTCAAGCCATTATGTAGGATGTATCCCTTGGCTCTCTCTTACACCAGCAGCGAAATGACCTCTGTTTAGGTCTCGTCTGGAGGGCTAGGGCCAGAAAAGTTCACTGGACTGTCAATGCTCAATTATCCCCCCCCCCCCCCCCCCCCCCCCCTCATCTCACACCCCCTCTCTTCATGTGCATTCTGTGGAGCTGTGACCTCCTCCTGTGAATCTGCTACTCTGATTGGTCCAGGAATGCAATGCAAGATTGAGACCTGGGGTCACCATGACTGTCTTGACCAGCCACTGGTTTGGAAGGAAAAAATGTACTATCTAGCACCAGCACCATATAAACTATACAGACTTCTCTACTTTCCAATCCTCAGGGCCTGTCAGGGTGATCACCACACAAACAGGGCATGTTCTTAAATCAGATCCCCACAAAGGTCCAAGATCATGGTCAATCTCAAACTGAAATTTCAGTGTACACACAACTGTATAAACATACATTAACAGTCAGGGACAGCACCTGCACAGCAGACTCCTCCTTCATCAGCATGGCTGTGCTGGAAGAGTAGTCAGTTTGGTAATAAACTAGCAACACGGTCCCCTTGTGCTCCCCTTCAATGTAACGTATAGAGCTCTGGTGATCTGGTGGGAAGCTGCTGTGATGGGGTGGCAGTGTTGCATAGTGGTAAGGCTCAGGGCTCGGAACCAAAAGGTTGCTGGTTTGATTCCCTGCTGGGGCACTGCTGCCCTTGGGCAAGGTACTTAAACCACAATTACCTCAGTGAATATCCAACTGTATGGAATGGATAATATGTAAAAATTTTAACCTATGTAAGTCGCTCTGGATAAGAACATCTTCTATATTACAACAACGTAATGTAACAATGATGCAATTGCAAATGCTTCTGCCAGTTTAAACAGATGCAATGTAAATTTAAAACTACTTTTTCAGCAAGGTGTGTTATGTAATTTGATTAACAGTAGCAGAGATTCAGCCACTTTCCTAATGATTGTGTTCTATTATGCATTTAGTATGATGGTAAGGAAATCTGCATGTAATTTTTGTCTTTGAGCCAAGACCATCAGAATAGGTAAATTACAAACCAATGTATGTGCTGCACATTAATGCAAAGTTGCGATGTCAACACCTCTTCTCAGCACGCATTAGTCAGATTTACAGTATTTAGGGACACGGCATGTTAATTCATGCAGCTCTCATCCATCTCTAGATTCAGGTCTTTCCCCTCTCAGTGGGACACAAAGTCGTTATTATCATACTTTGCAGTCTAGTATGAAATTGATGAAACGGATCTGTTCACCCACCGCAGACAACAGGAAATGTGGGAAGGTCTAACGTGAGCACAGCTTGTGTGTAGAAAATGAGATGGATTGCTGAGGCGATGTATTTTCTTCATATGCATTGGGAAGGAAATAAGATTTATTTTTATATGTGGGAAATGTTGGTGAAAATGTCTTCTGCAACCTGCTGAAACACTTCCGCTGCACAGAAAACTAGTAAGACATAGTAGCAGTGTTGCCTCTTATTTGAAATTGAAGGCAACGCATAGTAACATTCATGTACAACTGTGCTGGAGAGTCACACTGTGATGATGCTTGGATTTTGATTGTGAGAGAAACCATTCCTTGTTGGTTTAAAATGCATTTTAATTTGTCTGATATGGGTTAAGATTTTAAAGAATGTTTTTTGGACAGTATTCCAATATTTTCAACCAACCAATGCAGAGTCTGAATGGTAAGAAATCAATTGTGAATTGGCACATTAACTCATTAACTATTGGCATCCACACCATTGTAACAGGACCTGTGCTGACTGTCAGCTTAAGAAATTTCTGTAAAGAGATGGAGGTACAATCAATAGCCCTCTAGACCTTGTTTTGAAAACTTTCAGTCCACCTTCATACTCTCACTCTTTGCCTCGAGCTGTCAGGCTAGCCCATGTACCCCGTTGTACTCCCATAATGCTGTAGATGATGATTGAATGTTCGAGCTGCCAGCTTGAAGTAGGCAATCATCAAAACAGTTACCTTTGGGCTGGTTGCGGAGGAAATTGAATTCCCCCTTTGTTGATTATTTCGCTGAGAATAAGAATGACTGCCCTAAATTAAAAAACACAGAGAATGAAGTGGGAGTGGACGCCTGCATTCAGCGCTGAATTGCAGGGAGAGCGTCTGAGGGATTGAATCTGTATTGGCAAACCAGAGACCCATCTGGAGCTAGTTAGACTATTACCTGCACGTTCGATGGCTGTAATACACACGCAGATTGGGAGGTACGCTTTCAAACACTGCAGGTCAGAAAGGACACACTTTTAAACCACATTAGGCACGTTTCCAGTGGGAATCAAGGTGTGCAGCGCTCCATCATATGCCGAAGATCAAAAAGTAGCTGCCAGCTATTTTGTAAACAGACTCGAGTCTCAACAAAAGACATTGCCTTTGGAGACGTATTGTGAGCCTGAAATATGTTGCAGTGAAACACTCATTTTACACAGCCCACAAACCTTTGGTACAATACGTTCCTCCAGCTTTTCTCTGTGAAATCCCCTCTGGTTGACTGCTATTCCCCAGCTTGCAGGAAAAGTCTGTTCAAAATCGATTTGGCTTGTTGTATATTGTATTGGATTCTTACATTCACGAATGAAAGACTGAAATGGCCCTGAGAACCAGAGGTTTCTATGCAGGGCTGACGATGGTGGTCAGACCTCGATCAAAGCAGCTGGAGGAGCTTTGCTGGTAACCTGCCAGAGCAGGGTTCAGCAGTAATGTGTGTGATCACCTGTGACACACAAACTGTGTTTCTAGTAGGTATTCTGAGTACTGATGTGTGCACATTGCTCATTGGGACATTTTTATTGTTGAGCATTTGAGGATGAACCAGGGTCTGGCTTCTCTTCTCACAATAAGTGCAATAACCTGGATGTAAAAGATGCAATTCTGTGATGATATGGAGGGGGAAAAAGGACATTCCATCATTGTTTATTTTTACATTTAGTCGATCGGCAGACTGTCTTATCCAGGCCGATTTACAAAGCACAAATGCGCAACAAGGCCACGTGAACAGCACTGCTCACAGAAAATGTCAGGCCACATCTGTACATGTGTCAATCTGTCACACACAGTGATATAATAACCAGAGGCATACTGAGCACAGAATGAGTGATACAATACAAAATTCACACTAGTGTGGAATCAATTACCTAGTAAGAAGTGAAATAATGTGTTGCAGAAATAAAAAAGACAAGGGAAGATCTGAGTGCTAGTACTAGATAGGGGAGCCAAGATGCAGTCTGAAGAGCTGCAGTCTGCTGTGTAACGTAGATTGGAAAGTATTGGCTGGTGTTATCAGAGTTCAGTAGTTCTGAGGAGATGGAGCTCGGCTCTGAATGGGATCAGTTCTGAACTGTTACTCCGAGTGATGGGTCTTTTTGTTCAGAAATGCTTCTTGAAGTAAGAGTAGAGCGATGGAGACCAGCCAAGAGAGGGTCTGGCAGGCTGAGAGGAGCTCCTTGATTGACTGGTTTCGGTGAAGTTTCATTGGTTTAATTGTTAGAATGTTTTTTCTTCTTGTCTTTATTAAGGAACACAATCCTTGTTTGAAATAGCTGTTAAGATCACGTCAGCCTGGACACAGTAGATCAGCCCAGTATATTCACAGCTGGCTTTTGAGGCACAACATCAATAATGTTTTTACGCAGTTTAAAGCATCGATTCACTCCTTGGAGATCTAATTATTTTCTGAATATGCTGTATGAAATATGAACATGAGTGGCACGGTGATCGCTGAAAAGGTCTGGGCCGGGCTTGGATCAATTACAAATGGTGTAATTTGTAATTGATGTAATTGATTAATTGGCAGAATCCCAATTATGATGGTGACAGGCAGGCTATGTTCGATGCAGTATTCACCGTTTGATGAGCGTGAGATCCAGAGGCTGTGTCAGTCCTGGGAATTGCTGTGAGAGTTGCTGGATTCAGACTCAGATTTCTGTGGTTCTTACTTTGCAATGTAAAGGTAATTACTTCTGCAGAGTACAACAAGGATGGCAGCATGGAGCAGTGGCTTAGGGCCTGGCCTCCGATGTACAGCTAGACATTGTTGCTGTAACCTTGAGCAAAGGTGCTGTGCATGACACATGTTTTGTAGAAGTGCAGTGCTACTCTATTTGCAGATGATATAACCATATATTTCACATCAAATAACATAATTGAGTTAAGGAACACACTTCAATCTGAACTGCAACTATTACTTGACTAGATATGTGAGAACAGACTTGTTTTGAATGTAGCAAAAACCAAAAGTATGATGTTCAGGGCCAAATATGCCACTAATAATGATTATCAAATGTGCCTATCACTCAAAGGCTTGGATATCGAACAGGTTCAAGAGGCAAATTTGCTTGGTGTCACACTCGATGGGCAGCTATCATGGGAGAAACATATTGAAAACATAACTAAGAAAATGGGTAGAGGAATATCATGCATCAGAGGAATATCATGCATCATTTTGTCCTTTTGCACTTTTTTGGTAGCACCTCTACTTGTTGGCAGGGTGTACTTTTTTCCGTCATTGTTTAGAATGTTGGCATGAAATGAATGAGGAGACCGATGGCAGCGGGGGGGGGGGGGGTGGGGGGCACAGGGCAGAGAGGAGGGAAGCTCTTTAGAAGCCCGGGCCATGACTGCGTTATTAAATATGAATAAAGCTCCTTTAATGGGGCATCCCTCCTGATCTGCGGGTCGCCAGGGGGCCGCTCTCTTACGTTTACAAGCGAAAGAGCATAAATCACCGTGGGCCCGGGCCTTAGGAGGCTGTTTCGCCGGGATGCTTATCTGTTTATTATTCATTTGCATCTCCTCGCTCCCAGCAGAGGGATCTGTCTTAATGTCTGCACTTTGTCTCCATTTGATCACAAGACCCGTGGCAACGCTCCTGCGGATACCTTTAATAAGCGGGGCAAACAAAGAGTCTCATTGCCGGTGACTTTAAAAAGCAAGTAATGCCCCCCCCTTTTCAGTCTTTCAGAACCGCCTGTACCTGGTGTGCCTTCCAGCCAGTGTGTTTGCAGTTCTGTTGCTCTCAGTGTCTCAAACAGCGCAGGGAATAACACGGCATAAAAAAAAAAATTTAGCTCGGGCTTAGGAGTTATACAGAATTCAGAACCAGAGCCTGAATTCTGGGCAGAGCATGCCACTGTAAGTAAATTGGCAAAATTAAAAATGCAACCTTGAAATGACGTCATTTGTGCAGCAGAGACCCTTATCAGTGATGACTTACACGGCTAAAATCTGAAATATTATTCATTTAAACAGCTGGGTACTTTTAAAAGAAAAAAAAAAAGGTAATAGCAACAGGGGTTTAAACCTGCAATCTTCTGGTTACAATTCCATTTCCCTAAAACCTATAACATACTGCTGCTATGACTGCAGTTCAGTATCCCTAAGTTCTATACCAAACCACTGCTTTGAATACAGAGAAGCAAACTTGTTCCCTCTGTGCTAAAAGAAGCAGTCACTGAGCAAATATGCCAACAAGTCTGGCACAGTCTTTACACTGGAAAGCCCTGCAGGACGGTGAGAAAGCCATTTTTAATATTCATAAGTGGATATAGATCAAGGGAGATGAGGAGACTGGCTTGACAAGTGTGAGTGAGGAATCTGTCCTCATACTCTGGCTGCAATACATCTGGTTAATAGGAGATTTTGTGTGCAAGAATATCATTTTTAAAGCACTTAGCTGTATTCAGAAACCCATTGAGAGGCCATTATTGGACTGCATTATACAGTACATTTATTCCCTGATATAACATTCCTTGCTTTACTTTTTGTCTGACTAGGAATTATATTTATCTTTGTTAGATACACTATGCTCCCCTCTGTGCAGAAGATTGATATTTTCAGTGCTCTGAGAAATGGCAGTGCTTAATGTGTAGTTGAACCACTTCCACTGAGTCAGTAGACAATAGGCACAGTGTGCATGTGTTGGTGGAACAAAGACCAATCCTTTGAATCATTATGATTAGAGTTGTTATTATTATTATTAGGGGTGCACAGAATAAGCAGTAATCAGACACTATTTGATCTGTACTATTAATATATTGTAATATTCATACAAGTGGGCTGATTGATTTATGGGCTGATTGATTGTACGATTCTCTCAAAATGAAGCCACCAGCAGAAAAGTGTGGATTGCTAAAGGGCCAATCAGTGACTATGCTGAAAGTAAATATACATGTTTCAGGAACAGGGGGCTGATGAGATCTCTGCTTGAAATAGCCAGCAAGCTCTCCAGTGCCCTGAGGTACAAAAGGCGCTGAAAGAATCAATGGCTTGTAGTGGCACTTGAGAGGCCTTCCTGCCATTCAATTATGACAATGAATAATGTTCTTTGCTGTATAAAATGGGGCTCTGTTCATGTCTGCTGTTTGCCATTGTCTTATTTTTCATAGAAAAAATATACCTACAACCCAGATTACTTGTTAGCTTTAATGTAGTACTCAAGCGGCAGACTGCTTTGTACTTTGAATATAAAATATACAATAAAAAGATAGACTGTTGAATGTTCATACAGTGTTATAACCCCATCAGCTTGTCAGGCATTTTTTGTCACCTCTATCCCTTCAGGTTTTGACAAAGTAAATTACTGACCGTTGAAAAGAAAAACATGACTAGATACAACAAATAAAATTGTAACTGTATTAGGTTATTCAATCACTTAAGGGCAAAATAATCGCGGTGGCCCTTGGATGCAGTCAGTACTTGTATGCCATTTGCCCCTCTGCATTTGCTCAGTGCAAATGCAAATGCAAATATGCGCATTTGTATTCTGGAATCCTCTGAGCACATAACAACATTCTTTCTGTTAAACACAGACACACCAGTGTCTGCAGATCAAAACAGGGGACAAGCACATCAAAGGGTGTGAGGCCAAGGGTCAATATTTCACAACAAAGTCTGATATGTTTGCCTTTGAGGTTCACTGGAGGAAGTTTTTCATTGCGCTATGCCAGCCTCTACTTAGGCTGTTCACTTTCTCTTTACCCAGTGCCCAGTTTTGGTTGTCTTGTCAGGCATTAAGACATTGAACTGTGGGACACAAAGTAATATCCTTCTGTGACCTTAGACCCCTGTCTCTTTGTTAATGAGGATATCTTCCACCCTTCAAGGGAAGATCAGTGCCAGATTTGAAATCCTCACTTTGGCTGTTAATTATTAGCACGGGTCACTTGAGAATCCCTCCATATTCTTATTCGGCCAGTCTTAGTGAGACTCTTTTCGCTATCTGCTTGCTATGGTTCCTGGTAGTATGGTGCTTTAACTTCATATAATTCAAATCATTGCTGTGTGCTTGGTCAGCTATTCCAAACATCAGTCATCTAGCCGCTATAGCTACTGTTGTTTCCAAAATGAACACTTAACTGAAACGGAAATAAGTGGAAAAAATAATATTAAAATTTGGCTGCCGTGGCAGGGGAATGCATTTCTATAACTGACGTTTTATCAAATTACATTAAATGTCTCCAGTTGTTCTCTCAGTAGGTTCTATAAATAATTCCGGTCCCCTGTGTTCTGCCATGTCCAAATGATTTTATCTAACATTTTATTGCATTTTTATGTATGTGCACCGTGCATTACATACCTTTACTAATATTAATGGAAAAAAAAAACAGAAAAAAAAACAAAAAGAGCTGATGTTGGTTGATTAGCTGCAATACCTCTGAGCTTCCATCAATAACATGTGGCCTCCATTCTGGATTAATGAGTGTGTCTGGTAGCCATTCCCTGTGCAATTCCTGTTCATCTGCATGCAACCGTGGTATGAAAACAAATATTACAGTAGGGAAGGGGGTTGAAAGGGGGTTGAGTCTCTCAAAGGAAAGAGAAAACTCACCCACAGAATTCACTCAGTTGGTAAAGTACAAACAAATCATTGTTCAAAAAAAGGAAAAAAATCATTCGGCATCATGGTTTATTTTTTCTCTCATTTATCAATAGAGACCCTCCAGATAATCATGCTTTTTTTTCTTTTTTTATTACTGACAGATCAATCCTTGGATTGCTTGCCTTTTCAGTTCGCACAATTGCTGTAATTTCACTCACACTGTACAGTATCCAAGATGGAGTCTGGCCCTTTCAGCAGCCAGGCTTTTTATGCAGTGAATTGGCACTTGCGTGTTGAGTGTTTCGGGTCCGTTTCTACACAAAGCTCCCCGTGGCAACTTTGATGTGTGTCACAGAGGATCAAAGACGCTGCTAACCGTTGTCTTGCCAGGTGCGTCCCCCTTTCATCTTGGCAAAAATCTGGCCCTCCTGACCGTGTTGTCCTTGCTAAGGCCAGTGCATTGGGCAGGGCTATTATAGCACTCTCTCCCTCCTGTTTCAGTGACATTGTACTTATCCAAGCAGGAGACAGGGGGCCTCATGGTGGCAGCTGACCGAGCCATACAGATATTTCTGAGCTTGTGTTTTTGAGACATTAATGCCTTTCATGGATTGTTGTATGCAATCAACACTATTTTATTACTTGTTAACTGATATTAATTATTTTTATGCCAATAATCAAAACTCTGAAACAATCTTACATACCATTAAAGAGATGATGAACTTTTCTTTTTTTGCTGAGAGTCACTGTGGATCTTGTTCTGAGATGGGCTTGAGTGAAAAAAACATTTTTTTTCATTTTTGTAATGAATGTAAAATGACCTTTTGAAATGAGCTTAAAATAAACATAGGAGATCAAGGAGAAATGTCAAAATCCACACTGCAGTCTGGGTTTTATAAGTGGTGTCTCTGTTCCCATATCCAGATTCTGAGTTTGGCTTCACACCTGGAGTTCTACGTGCTGGTGAGTCACCTTTGACCTACTGGCAACATGGAGAAAAAACTCAGCCCCAGTGATCAGCTTCTGCCAAAGTCTGATCCATCACCTTGATCATCCTTGCAGAATTGGATGATCAGAAACATAATTATCATCAAGCAGCATTAAAGCTGTGTAAAGAGCACAGAAACACTTTTACTGAACAGGGAATTTTTTCATCATAGTGCTCTCTCTGACAAACACTTTGAACTTTCAATGTCAATGTCTAACAGTTGACAAAATTCATGTCTTGCTATGGTAATGCACACTTATTCTGTGTTGGCATAAACATGCAAAAAAAGTCTCATCCTTTTATGCTGTGCAGTGCCATATTACACATCACATCCCTGACACTTTGAATCTTCTCTTTGAGAAATTTCACTTTCTCTGTGACATTGAGACCTCACTCAACACTTTTGCCACCAAAATAGGAGGAAAGCTATCAACACTTAGAATGATCCAGATGAACAAATGCTATGATCATGTGGACATGTTCCTTGGTTCAGGTATGCATTTACTTCCTTGGTGTTGTTATCTGCTCATCTCCTGCTCCTCCACAAGTCACAGCAAACATAATGCTGCATGCTAAGTGTTTGGAACATTAGTTTAAATCGTACTAAAGCTTAGCTGGATATTAGAGTTGTTAAGTGTTGAGAGCTTATAATGAATTGTGGCCAGATCAATTCATTTGCCCATTACAATGCCCAAAATTACATTTCAATGCTCAAGAGTATTTGCAGCAATGCGTGACATTACCATTCTTGTAAACCTACATGCAGAAATGTCACAGTACTACATGTGCAAGTTCTGTGTGTGGTATATTTTGTCAGTTGTCGGCTGCAAACACTGGCTAGCACTTTCATAAATTTGTATGAGCTGGCTTCTGGTTTGGTTGTGTCTCATTTGACTGCCTAAGACATTGAAAAGAGAGAGTGAAGGATAAAAAGGGACAGATTTCATTGTTATATAAAAACGTACATGCTGTTTTGTAATGGGAATGCCTCTGTCCCTTGACGTTTTAAGACTAGTTTTGTGAACAGAAAATGGAACTGAATTTTGAATTCACTTATCCCTTGGATGTCATGAGTTTTAGTACACTAAAAAAAAGCATAATTCTGTGTGCACTACAATAGATAACATGTTCTCCAGTTGCACAGGTGAGGTTTGCAGGTAGGAATCTGTGGATGATAAGTGCCTAACTCCTATGCTTCAAAATCCACATACGATTTTGTTGAGCTACTTCAACTCTAGAGTAAAGCCCTGTGTTCCTGTATTGATCTTGACAGATCTGGGAACAGGAACGAGAGGGAAGGATGTCGTGGCCGTGTATTGGTTTCCCCAGCTTCGTTCTGGGGGGAAAAACCCAGGAACTGATCTGAGAACAAGAGAAACAGTAAGCACAAACAGCACTCAATCCTACTGAGTACAGGGGATTTTATCAGATGGGGCATTGGTGGAGAAAGAAAAACATCGGAGGGTTAATCCCTTTTCCTGTGTGTGGAGAGTGGGAAAAAAGAACAAAAGCCTCTCACTTCTCATGAATATTTGAATTCAAAGCCCTTTTCTGTGATGTTGTGCTCTTTTCCAACATCAATTGTGATAGGAGGTTGGTAGGTGCAGAAATGATTCTTTGCATCCTGTATTGATCCCCAGCTGTATCCCCCCATACACCCCCCACCGTCACCCCTATTCTCGACCGGCCCGCCCCCCCATTGTCAGACACAAATGACTTCCCTCATTGATTTGACGAAAGCCAGGGTGGTATCATCAAAGCCACCTTATACCGGCACACCTTGAGCCTCACCCTGTTTTATTCCATCTTCCTTTACAGTCTGTCCTCCTGTGCAGTGGTGCACTTTTCACAGGTGGGCTGGGAGCCATATTTGGACATGCCCATGCCCCCCCCCCCCCCCCCAAGATCCAGGTCTGTCCATTGAGAACAATGTTCTTGCCTCCAACAACAACCCACATGTAATAATGTGTGTAGACTTGCATGGCTTATTTTTCTAGTCAAAAGGTTGTCATTATTATTCCTGCGGGATAGTCTCAAAGGGAGGATTTGTGCTGGGTGACCTGTACTTTTCTGGTGATGTGTGAGTGAGTTAGTGAGTGTGTGTGTGTGTATGTGTGTGTGTGTGTGGGTGTGTAGGATATGGGGACTAGAAAGACATCCTTCATGCTTGAGCCGAGCACATTGATACTTTGATCTCAGCGCAAACACATGGGGTCTCCTTGCATAATTAGAACATTGATTTTAGTCCTTCTCCCACCTTGCTATTGATTGGTAAACTAATGGTGCCCTTTCTCTTTTCAGCGACTCCTTATCCCGGTTCTTTTTCCCACTTTTTTTTTTTCCACGTCCGTCAGCACAATCACCCCTGAAAGGAAAGCGATAAACAGCACAACACAATCTAGGAGAAAAGGAAGATTTTAAAAGCGCCATACCCTGCTTGAAAAGATGCTCCGCTCACAAATGAAGGATGTCTCCTGGTTTTGTTTCTGTGGACAAACAAAGAAGCGACATGCATGTGAGGGGCTTGTGCATTTTTCTTGGGTTTCAAAAACAAACAAAGAAAAACCAGCGCACCTCCGAAGAGCAGCGAGTTGAAATTGTGAGGGATGGATTGCTTGTGTTGCCGAAGCGGGATTCACTCAGAGATGACAGGCTGACAGTTGGAGAGGCCGTTGAACGGCCCTGCTTGGCTGGCACGGTGCGGAGCCGTAACGGGAAGCTGTCGTCTTGGAGATTGTGTTACTGACAGCTGCTGTTGTGCTGTTCGGCGTGTGCAATTCCATCACTGCATGTGTGTGGGGTGGGGGGTGGGGTGGATGGGGGTGTGGGGCGCCGACGTGGGTGTTTCTACCACCTGTTTCTGCAACGGCTGGTGTTTACTCTATCCACTTGGTGGATGCCTCTTTTCAGGCCTCAATCGTCCGTCATCTCATGTAAAACAGCTATGATTTTGATGTGAGTCAAAAAACGAGTGAAGTACTTTGCTCACGGTACTGCCAATCTGGCTCTTTGATCCCATAACATATTGGTTCTGCTCTCATCATTGCGCCATACTGCTGCCCACTTAGCCAGGCTTGCAAAACACTGAATCCTCAAACTTTAAATCCAATAAGCCAATCACTTATACTTTAGGACGCTGCCATTTTTTGCAGTTGGCTGGAGGTGACTTGCTGATTGACTGAGTGGACTCTGACTGTAATGAAGTCTATTCACGGGAAACACAAGAAAGCAAATAGGCAAGAAAAGTAATCATGGACAATATGAACAATGCCTGTGTTTTTTTATTTTTTCTAGATACCATGTAATATTATATTAGGACAGGATTTGTCTTGGCTGAAGGGATAACAATCTGATTAGAATATTTAAAATATGTTTTTACAGTGCTGTATCACAACACTAAAGTACTCATAGTTATATTGTCCTGTGGTAACACAACTTATTCAGTGAAATGAATGTTACAGGAAGTGCCATTGAGTTTACATGCTCTTATACCAGGGCTCAAGTGGGCCATTGATACATATCTAAAGAGCAAAAATGGCTTCACAGAGTGCCAGACATGACAGTGTACATCTCTGTGTTGTCTGAGGGAAAAAAAGTTCCCCTTCTTTTTCTCACTCTGCTGTCAGTCACAGGTAATGTCTGCGTGTCCTGCCGAAAGTTAGAAACGATTCCCTGTGTGCTTCCTCGCTGACAGTTTCCTGATAAGCTCTTTAAGAAAGTGCCAGTGGGTCTGCTCTCTGTAGAATGGCTGGAATTAGGCGGTAATGGTTTGGCAAGTCTTCTTCAGCCAGTAACAGAAGGTTAAGCCTTCATCCCGGTGCAACTGCTCTTCAGCAGCGATTGAAATGGAATTTTCTTCCTTGCAATGAGGTGAGAGCTCATATTGTGGTTCTTAAAGGAATGCAATAAACGTCTTGTCAGGTTAGTAACTGCTGACTGTGAAGACCGATGATGATGTGCAACAGCTGGCGCATAATGAAGGCACTGCTGAATATGCAGGGCACATCGGCTCCCTTTTGTGCTTTTCTATATTCCTCCCTTTTGCTATTTTGATTTTCAGATTTTCACATTCAACAGGTTACATCACCTCATCACCCACATAAAGCCACCTGCCTGACTCAATAACAGTTAAAGACACTGAAGTGTATATTATCTACTGTAGGCCAGTTATGAATAATCAATGAATTAAACAGAGAACATGGTTTATCTATATACAAAATCCATGTATTTCATTTTTTTTTTGCAAAACCACGTCCACATGTTTCATTTCATGGAAAACCAAAACATGTATAGCATTCCCATATGTCATTTTAACTAAAAATGTATTGATCTAAGGTTCAGAGTGTTCACTCAAACCTATGCATGACACACATGATATTGGCAATAACTTATCCCTTACATTGTCTTTGAGAAACCTCTACAGCTTGTGAAAGTCAAGGCTTGGATATGAAAAGTTTTCACTTTTCTGAGAATTGTGGGTCCTGGTTTTTTGTGGAAATGTCTGGAGCTCCGCTGCCTCTCTTCTCCTTTCTCTCTCTCTCTCTCTCTCTCTCTCTCTCTCTCTCTCTCTCTCTCTCTGTGACAGCGTGTCTTTCATCACAGGAGAAAAATGGAGCTGGGGGTGGCTCGGGAGGACCGCTGCCTTTTGTCATTGTCAGTCCCAGATGGAATCATTGACTCTGAGCCCTCTCTGCCGGTTCCGGAACGGAGACAGCGGAGAGCGGGCGGCATGCGTAATGCAGGGGCTGCCGGGGTGATTAAAGCTCGACAGCCTCCTCGGTGGCCGCTCAAACAGGACCCGTGCATTTAATGCGCTGTGAAGCGAGGCCTTGATCAAATCACAGCTCTGCCTGACCTTTTTAATTGAGCGTGGTAAATAAGTAATGACCTCATTTGAACGTGTTAAAAAAAAAAAAAAAGTCATAAAAGAACTTTTAGCGGTTAGATCTGGTCACCGCAAAAGTGTGTATCGAAAGTGTCGTGAAGCCGCAGTGCGGTGCGGCACCTGCAGTGTGTTTGTGCTGCGTGGCCTGAGAAAACTGAGTGGTGTTAAAATGTACAATCGGAAGCAGAGCCCTGGCAAAATACAGTGGTCTGTGCGTGTATGTGTGCGAATACAAGTGTGTTTGCCTTTGAGCAGGAGAACACAAACCACAGAGGGCGTTAGGTGTTGAAATATGAGTCACTTGTCACTGCTGAAATAACAAATTGCCAGTTTCTTTCTCTCTCTCTCTCTCTGGCTGTCTCTCTGGCCCCCGCGGTTGGGAGAAACACCGAGCGATCGCTACGTACATACCTGAAAAGGTCACGTCTGCCAGCGCTGCCGACTCCAGTTAGGAGCTCCTGTGAGCCTGGCCTCTCACCTCTCCCCTATCTCGGCTGCGATCTCTCATCGCAGCTCTGACCTTTGAAGAGATGGCGAGCTTGACATCCAATATTTGTTTAAAGACGAGGAATAAAAAAAGAGAAAGAAAGCAGCCTCTGCCATCGATTGAGCCAGGACAGGGAGGCGACGTGGCGAGGCTAAATAATTACAGATCGCGGCCAATGAGCTCGGAGCGTCCCTCTTCATCTGAGGCATCGTGTGGAAAAACGCCAGGCCATCTCTGAGCGGAGGACTCACATTCTTCTTTATCCATTAGGGAAGCAGTGTCTTGTGGCAGGGTGTTAAAAATGTGGGGCTTCTAGTTTTGGGCTCAACAGATCCTGCTGTCATGTTTTCACTGGACTTTTGATTAGTTGTTGCTAAACTGGGAATTGTAGTTCAGTTGTTGCTAAACTGGGAATTGTAGTTTAGATTAGCTGTGACATGCATGCTTTGTTAAATCCTGTTGTCACAGGAGTGTGCTACTCCATATATGGAACACATAAAGAATAATCAAGGTATACCCATAATTGGTTCATTTCATTATTTACATATTACAGTTTACGTATTTACATATTACACATTACAATACAGGATTACATATTGCAGCATTCATTATTTTATATTTCATAGGTCTAATTCTGATTAGGCAAAGCAATGCATTTTAAATAAGTTAAGACACAAAAGAAAATAGTTATAATAATAATAATAATAATAATAATGAATACCTTTCTTTAACAGAACAATAATTCTTTGTCAAAGTAAATTCCATTTGAAATCAGTTTGACTCCCGGTCACTACTTATCCCTCTATCTCTCCTTGCCGATCAAAGAAACCTAGACTGATGCAGGCTGAATGAATGATCCTCACAAGGGACCAGAGTGTGGCCTTGGTTCTCTGACACATGACATTAACTCATCTTGCCCAAGGATACGGCAGCGATGTTGAGTGGGGAATTGAACCTGCAACCTTTCAGTTATAAGCGCTGCTTCTTACCACAATGTGACACTGCCGGTTTGGACTTGAGATTATGGTTATTTGTCAGTAATGTTCGGGGCCTTGTTTAATGGTGTCCCCCCTTAATGCAGCCCTGTTTTTGAATGGGCATTTGTACGTTAGTATTAAATTACCACGACAACCTCGGAACATGGAAGTAAGTTGAATGCAATCCTCTGTCACACTCACATGCAACCAATGGCCTTTTTTTGCAACACAGGTCACACAGTGCACCAGAGTGTGGTGGTTACTGATTGGAGAATAGGGCTACTCGCCGACTCACAGTTTATTTACCCCAGTTTATTCTGCTGCTGTGGACTCCTGGTCAGCATCAGCTGCACTCGAGATGTGCGCCTTGCTGACTGAGCGACTGGGGATTTCGGAGCCTCGTTATAAAGCCAACATTGGCAATGTTATGCAACACAAACCAATGCTTTTCTTACTTTTCAGCATTGTTACTTGACATGATCCCCATGAGGGTGAGGAGGATAAGGATTCAGACTGAAAATTGCAGATTGCCCCTACTGTGTAAACACTACAAGGCTTTGACATTGATAGTCTCCAGGGAAATCTTCTTGCAACTAAAACTTTATCATCTTCTTCTCAATGCATTACATTCAAACTGTTCAAAATTCAGTGGCTGTCATGTTTCATTTTCACTTTTAGTCATTTAGCAAAAAATGCTGCAAACAACTTTAGTTTTCAGTATTGACTTTCCAAACAGCCACAGTACTTTTGCTGCTCCAATGAATAAACACTGGAAACTGTAATTACCTAGCCTGACAAAGGCTGCTTTGCATTTTTGTCTTGGTGCCTGAACAACATAATTTTAGGAAATTTGCTTTTGTGAAATCAGAATTGTTTATGGCTGTATAACCCTTTGACCCCAATATTGTTATGGAACTGCTGCTTCTACAAGAAAATGCCCAGACTTAAAGGCCCATAGAGTTTCAACATGACATGTAATAGAATTATAAGGAAAATAATGAAGATAATGCAGATAAACTGGGTAATTATTCATCTCATGTTTTAACAGCACAGAAGACCCTGGTGAAAAACTCTCCGGCAGTTGTGCATTCAGTGCAAGAACAGTGTAAGTGCAGATCCTGAAAGATCCTGCAGTTGATTTCCTCTTTTTTCTTCTTCAGCTTTCATAATTTATGTTGATTTCTTTCTCATGCGTACTATTCATCTTTTCCTTCGTTTTGCACTCAGCAACGTTCAAGTGCTTTCTTTAAGGCAGCGATCTCTGCAAAAGGAGTACACTGAATGCTAATATCATTCTCTCCTCGGATGCCGCTCTGTGAGGTTTGAATGATTTCCTGGAGCTTTGTCAGCAGAAAAGCCATCTATAAGTACTAGTCAAATGTCTTTATCTCGTGCTTAGCAAAGTCAAAGAGGCTGAGTATGACAAACTGTGGGGTGTTATCAGAGCTTTGAGGCTCAGACCTGTCTGAATGTCCTTTATCATGAAGGATACTGAAGCGACTCACTGCCTTTATTGTAAATAGTAAAAATCTTCGGTATCCATGTTAAATCGCTTAATAAACACCCGGTCTCCACGGCCGGTAATGATCCTGTCCTCAATTGTCTTCATCTTCTTCTCATGGTTTTCGGGGGAATTGAGTTGTGATGTTTCAAAGGGCTTCATGACCAAATAATAGTATCTCTGAGTACTGCCAACTACAGTATAATGAGCAGTGCAGCAACCAAATTACAACTAAAATTTAGAACAAAATAGAGCAGAGCTCTGAAGCTCATACTGATGGTGCCAGCCATAATTCTGCAGCCATAGGCTGATACCCTGATGAGTATTCACTCATAACCTCTTATGACAAACACTCTTCTTTTCATCTCACCATTTCATGAAAAACATTGCAGCCTGTCAGTTTAATTCTTGCTTTGATAACAATTAGGAATAGAATGCAGTTATAAATGCTTAATAAAGCATTAACATGTGTTTAATATGATGAAAACGTAATTTGACAGCTTCATGTGACTGATATCACAGTGACATCACAGTATATTGTGTACATTATTGTGTTGATATTTGGTCAAATGTTAATAAATGTTAGTAAATGTGTTATTAAGGAGGAGGTGAGGGCTGCTAAATTCCACAACATAGCTACAATATGTACTGCGGTACATACCT
Organism: Megalops cyprinoides; assembly: GCF_013368585.1. Lineage (NCBI taxonomy): Eukaryota > Metazoa > Chordata > Actinopteri > Elopiformes > Megalopidae > Megalops > Megalops cyprinoides. The sequence goes on along the minus strand of NC_050591.1, from coordinate 32,056,009 downwards.
CTGTCATCTCAGCAATGCACATTGTAACCCCGTGCTAAACATACAGTGTATTTTTAAAGTTGTATAATGCAGTTGTTAAAGCTTTATTACGCATGCATAACTGCAGTATATTGTAAAGAGTTACCCTTTTTAATCCACAATATCTCTTTCCCCTGATTATTCCCCTTCCCCTCTCAACCATTCAATGCAGCACTGGCTCATTGTGCAACAATTAGCACATGAAGGTATCTAATACCGATTGATCACTGCGGAAAATCCAGATCGTTGACATACAGCACAAGAAAAGTACCAGGGGCTCGTGTAGGCTGCACTCCCAGAGCCTGTAGCAGACACCCGAGAAAGTCAGGCTTTGAAACACGCAGCACACCATACACCAGAGACACACGTCCTGCTTCATATTCCACCAGCTAGACTCTGAGCGTCTCCGACCTGGAAAGCTCCTGCTTTGCCCACACTGTCAAAGTAGTCAGATCGATCTCACGATGTGCTGTGTACCATGCAGTCCAGCTGGCAGATGTCTTTTAGAGACAAAAAAAAAAACATGGTGAATTGCTGTTTGCCATTCTTTAGCGCAGACTCCACTTGAGGTGGGAACATGCTGTCTGTGCTTGACACAGTACTGCTCTTAAATGAAGTGCTTGGAGAGAGAGAGAGAGAGAGAGAGAGAGAGAGAGAGAGAGAGAGAGAGAGAGAGAGAGAGGGAGAGAGGACAGTGAGGGATGGATGAGGAAGCACGGTAGGCTAGAGTCCAGGCAGAGTTTATTACCATGGCACTTCAAGCACTGCAGTACTTTAGCTGTAATGTGCTATAGAAGCAACAGCACCCACCGAGCGAGTTGTTCAGGGTTACTGTCTGTTTTTCCCCAACTTTTCTAGTCTCACTCTCTCTGTCTCTCCCTCTTTCTCTCTCTGTATATATAAAACTATAGAAAAAAACTATAGGGTTACCAGTGATAAACAGTGGTGTGACCAGCACCTTTTCTTAATAATAATAATAATAATAATAATAATAACCTTTCTTTAATAAGACAATAATTCTTTGTCAAAGTGAATTTCATCTGAAGTCAGCTTGACTACCCTTCACCACTTATCCCTCTATTTTCCCTTGTCCATCAAAGGAATCCAGACTGATGCAGGCTGAATGAATGATCTTCACAAGGGACCATCGTTAGGTCTTGGCTCTCTGATGCCTGATATTAACTCACTTCAAAACCTTTCCAGCGCCGCTTCGAGAAAGGTCTTTTTACCCCATTGGTGAGCGCAATATTGACCTGGGTTCCTGGTCTGGGATGTGTGCTTCGGAGCCGCTGAGAGCACTGCGCATTTTTCAGTGAAAAATGATGGCCTGCAGTCAGCTTGCATCCCTCACGAACAATTAGGCTGATATTCCTGGTCCTTATTTCTGGGAGCCAGAGAGAGGCGAAATCATCTATATCAATTATTGCCTCTCTGACATGGCTATTTACATTGCTGGAGTGGTTCTGCTGCCCCGACTAATGGACTTGCCATCTGGAGCTGGTCCCCAGGCTCTTCCACCCGAGCGGTACGAGCCAGGGAATTCTGGGAACTGTACACATGATCAGATGGGTCAAAATTGGGCTGCTTGAAAAGCAGAAGGCATTCATTCAGCCTCGGAGATGTCTTGAGCTTTTTTTTTTTTCTGGAACTGCTCTGGTGGTTAATTAATGCCATTTTTTTTCTCCATACTACTGCAGACAGTATATATGGATAAGGATTCCTTATTCACTTTCTTAAGATGGAAGTTTAACTATTTTAAACAAGGTTTGAAATGAAAGAATGGGATACAGAAAGGCCATTGATATTGTTCTGATGTCCTGTGAAGTCTCCCATTTTTCAGACATTTTCCTGTTTTCCTTTTTGATCTAAGTGTAGAATAGACAGGAGTACAGGGCAATGGCCTTGACTGATTGGCACTGTCTCTTTTAGCCAACAAAAACTGCTATACAGAGAGCCTCGATGTCATTATTTGCAACTCCGGGGACAAGCGGCTTTCCTTCTGTGCATTTTATAGGGTCCATTTAATATTAAAAGTTTCACAAAGGGAACACAGAGTTCCAGGCGCTGTTAGAAGACAACCCTCTGAGGTTAACAAATCTTACCGCAGAGCCGCCGTTGAGAACAGACACGGCGAGCGCAGTGACAAGCCTGAGAAGAACGAGACTGAGAAGAATGAGGTTTTCAGCAGAGAGGATGAGCGGTATGAAGTATCTGAGGTTAACAAATCTTACCGCAGAGCCGCCGTTGAGAACAGACACAGCGCAGTGACAAGCCTGAGAAGAACGAGACTGAGAAGAATGAGGTTTTCAGCAGAGAGGATGAGCGGTATGAAGTATCTGAGGTTAACAAATCTTACCGCAGAGCCGCCGTTGAGAACAGACACGGCGAGCGCAGTGACAAGCCTGAGAAGAACGAGACTGAGAAGAATGAGGTTTTCAGCAGAGAGGATGAGCGGTATGAAGTATGACCTGACGCTGGCAGGCCTCCTGCCATACCTCACCTGTTCAAGCCAAGACGAGGGCATCAAAGGAACACACAGTCAGCGTCTTTTCAAGAGGAGGAATAGATCTCTTTGGAAGATGAACCTGCTGCTTCTGTTTGGCTGAACGACCCACAGTTGTACACTCGAAAGAACTACGACCTGCTCTGTTTGAAGAAGGGCGTAGAGTATGTCTGCTGGCAACAGACAGATCGCACTGCAAACTTTCCTCTCTCACAGACACAGGGAAGAAGGAGTAGATTCATATGCATGCAGTCTCTAGGTTAGCAGTAGCTGGGCAGCTTCTTACACCTAGCTGGCATGGTAACTTAATATAGCTCATCCTCTAGCAAACTAAAATAATGGTCTTCTGTCATTTGTTGTCTTGCAGAGCACATAGGGTGCTGTGAGGAGTAGCATTTCAGATAGCATTTCAGGCTAATGGGATATATGTGGCTTCGTAACATTGGATAATTTTTGTCTAAACCAATGACATTTCAGTAATCTGTCTTTCATCCACAAAAAGAATTCATGTTGGAGAAAACATTTTATTAAAGAGTAAACCAGGGTTGGCAGAATGAGAAAATTATGCACAAAGTTACAATAATACTGCTGAGAGGGGACTATGTACAGTATAGCAACAGCGCATTTGTGCACACCAACCTGATTTAAATTGATGAGACTTCCACTTTAAGTTCAAGTCCATTTGGATACTGACGCACAGGCTAGTGTGTGCTGTGGTGTGACATAGAGAGACCACAAACAGATTTTTTTTTTTTGCCTGGGGAAGCTAGAAGGGTCCCCCATTAATTGGATCATCCTCCGGCAAGGGAAGACACACGGGCAAACTCGCAGACTAACCCAATGAGAAGACACACTGGTAGTGGGTTTGTCCCTTGTTCTGCTGAGTTAGGTCTGGGAGCCCAGGGAAAATTGAATAAAAGCTGAAAATAGCATTAGCAAAATGAATATCTGCTGAAACTGTGCAACAGGTTTCATAACATTGCCAAGGGCCTGGTGGATGGGCTCGGAGATTTCCTTTGTGTGTGTGTGTGTGTGTGTGTGTGTGTGTGTGTGTGGGTGTGCGCGTGCATGTGCACGTGCGTGCGTGCGTGTGTGTGTGTGCGCGCGTGCACGTGTATGTGTGTGTTTGTGAGTGAGTGCATTTCTGTGTGGGTGAATGTTTGCATGGTATAATTGTCTGTGGGTGCAGTAACTGCTTTATATTGGTATGTATGTTTATGCTATTGTGTGTGACACATGAGTTGTGTAAATGTCAATGGTTGTATTTTTGTGTCCGTGTTTGCACATACGCATGCTTGTGTGCATGTTTCTTTGACTAAAATAAAAGGTTTTACCATAAATCATAGCATCATTAGAGGCATTTATATTCTCAATAGGTATCTCCAAGACCGGGCTTCCTTACTGTTATCAGTACCCTGAGGGACAGCGGGGTTAAGGCACACTGCCCATCAGCAGTTTCCTGCATTGTGAATCAGAATCAGCAGAAATATTACCCACATTAGCGGGGGTTTCTTCTTCTTTCTCTGCCTTCATCCACCGGCTTTTTCAGAACCTGCTGCCAAAGAGGAAAATTCAATTACTGTCTTTTTTCTTTCCTTTTTATTATTTCCTTTTAATTTATTTTTTATTCTGTTTAACGGGAGATTTTTAAAGTTGAAACTGTGAAATAAACTGGCATATCCAGCACAGACTTTATTAATCCTCTGACATGTTATTCTCTTGTGGGTTTGTTTTCCTGGTAAATATCACTTCAGCTATGCTTGAGAAAATCACATCCATTGGGACAATTTTTGGACCCCAACAGATCATGCAGGAAGCCAGCATACAAACAGAGCTGCCACATGCCCTGGGCCAGCTTTTGGATTGGACCATCTCCCAAATTAGCCTAGCTCACTCTTCAAACCAGCTCATATCATGGGCCAACTCATACATTGAACTGGTTCACTAATGCATCGAACTAGCTTGTGCATTCAGCCAGGTCATCCATTGAACTTGTTTCATGCACTGGGCCAACTCATGCACTGAACCGATCCACGCATTGGGCAAGCACACACATTGGACCGGCTCACAAATCAGGCCAACTAACACTGGAGCAGCTTCCACATTGAGCAAGCTGGCACAATACTGCAAGCCAGCCGACGCTCGTTGGGCCAGCTCGATGGTGACAGCTCTGCTGTTAGGCAGGATGTAAATACTCCTTCCCACCCCCCCCCCACCCCTTCTCTTTATGAAGCGCTACTCAGTTGACCTTTCACACTCCATAGGGTATTACAGTGTCTGGCTGGCGTTTGTGATGTGTGCAGTCTATCTGCCTGGGCTGCTCCTTTTAATGATACAGTCTTTAATCCATGCGGGCCCGCAGCGGAGATCTACCTGAGCCACGAAAGGTCGCCAGAATCCAATTTTATTGGAAATGGTTCAAAGCCTTAAGAAATATCACCACTCTCGTTCCCACTCCCGTCCATTAATTCCCCCCAGCGTTAGAAGTTCTAGCATTCGAGGTCTGGACTTTACTCATTGATAGATTTTTAGAGTTAGGCATATTTATAGCAGAGTGGATTGTGGGTTTTTTTTTTTTTTTGAGAAGGACCTAATTTATTCCCCAGGCCATACTTGGCGATGCCTTTCACTGTTTTATTTGTGACTGGACTGTGTTTTTTAGTCCCCAAGTTGTATTGTTTTGCCTTCTTACACAGCTTCATAAGGCCTTAGTAAGCATACACAGCACTGTCATGAAAAAATAAAGCTGTCACAAACAAAAGTGCTTTATGGCAGTTGATGTATAGTGATGTTTCACATTTTCATAAAGCGCTGCAGCAGATGAGCATTTCATAAAGTGGTGATACCATGCTTGTTAAGCTACTCTTACTGTACTCTTTGCAAAGTCCTTATGAAGTTACACAATTTTAACTTATTTGTGTCTACATAGACTGAACTGGCATCAGTTCCACCAATTCAATTCCGGTTCTTGGCAACCATTCCATGTCCAGGTCAATACCAATTCCAGTCCTCATTCCAATTGTCCTTAGACCCACTTCCAATTCATTAACAAAGGTAAATTCTATTCGAAACCCCAAACAAGGCCAAATTCTTTGTATGAGCTGGTATGAGGTGTGCTCTGTAACCCTTTACTTAGGTAAGATGTATGCCCCATAACCTGTAACTTGGGTAACGTCTAACCTGTAGTTTGGGGATTTGCACCCAATCTGACATGTGGATTTTTTTTTTCTCGAACCTCATCAGAATCGCCTCAGTAATTCCTGTCTGAATGGTTATGATACAGTGATCAGAAATAAATGATAAAATAAAGTTTTGTGCACTTACTCATGTGGACATGATGACATTGTTTCTGGTACTGTTGTATTTGCCTTTTATCCCCTAGAGCTCAGAGGCTGCTAATTGCAAATTAACTGATAATAACTATCCCTGTTCCATGTAGAACACTCCCATTTGTTTTGCCTTGCAGAGGAGGTTTTTCCACTCTCACTGTGCAGAATATGGCATCAGAAGATGTGAAACTGACTCCACGGTCAAAGGGCTGCCTGTATTTTTCATTACAGTTTTTTTTTTTTTTGATCACTTCATCCATATATCATTTAAAAAAATGATATATGGAATGTGTGGATTGCCATCACAGCTTTTTTGATTAATTTGCCTAAAAGCAAGGGGAGTCTAAAATATATGTGTTCAACATAAAAAATACAGCAGCATTCATAGGGTCAACGACACAAGCCTGCCATGTCCTAGGCCTATTTATCTATGCTGCAGTCTACTTTAAATGTTGATTCCTGGTGACTGCTGGCCTGATACACATCAGGAGCCTTAGACTGAGCAGAGAGTCTCTCCAATGAGGACTTCATGTTAGCCATCAGCTTGCTATTGACCAGCTACCATTTCCTTTCAATGGCATGGCACATTCCCAAAAAACGCAAATTGCTGCCGTGCTCCTACCTCTCCGGACATTTCCCATAATTTCCTTACAAAGAAATTACCACACGTAAGCAAAGTATGCATGTTTTCATCGGTATCTTCTATGGATCGCCATCACCAGTTTAGCCCTCAGACTGAGGAAATATTGTGAAGGTCTTAGCTATATTAGTGACATTATCCATTACGATGTTGGAGATTAAAATGTCCACATTGTAGTATTGGGTGTGCTCTTGCCTGCCAACAATGTTCTTTGCTGGATGAGTTCCTCGGAAGCAGTGGCAAGCCAACATTTCACTACTCAGTGTAAAATGGAAAAAAAATATGTGCCCAGTCATTCCAATAATAGACCTTGTGTCCCTGTTGGCGTATACATCTAGACAAATGTGCTGTACTTGCTGCATTATGCATTTAAACTCATGTATGCACTGTATAAAAAATTATAGTTCATAAAAAGTGTTACCTTTGCCTCTCCAGACAGAGTGAGACCTGCTCGTCATAGTGGTAGAAGTGGGCCTTCGAGTGGTCAAAGCCGGTGCATGGCAAACCTGCAGTATCCAGCATTGCATCTGAGAGGAATTCAAAGACAACCCCACTGTCATTACACCATCCACATGTGGCTGCAAGCACAGGAGCGAGTGTTTGAGTGGTGTGCTTGTGGCTTGGCATTATAAAACCTGGCTCAGCTGAGTCACTAAAGACTTTCACTAAAACATGTTCTCACCATGGTTCTTTCAAGATATTCTGAAGAGAAAATTAAATGGATACTACATACATTATTGTTTTTGGAGTGTGTCCTATTGAACTGTTTTTAAATTGTAGATCTTGCTGGAATCACAGGAATAAGGCCTTCAAAAGAGAAATACATGGAGAAGACGCATTATAAAATGATAGGCTACTATACATGAATGACATCAATGGATATGTCAATTAATATAATAACATAGTTGATAAATCCTTATTACAGGCAATTTTTAATGCTGATATTTACACAAAATATCTTCTGTAGCTCATATATACTGGTTATGCAGGAAAGGTGTTAAAACAGTAATGTTTTCGGACCTGTCCCTACAAAGCTATAGTGCGCATGTCTTATTTTACAAGATTTTATTTTGTAAGACATTCAGACAACAAAAGGCTGGCCCTGCACTGCAGTGCAGCTCCACCATCTCTATTTACAAGGAGGGGGTGATTTATTGTCCATCATTAACGACTCATTTGTGGTGTTATAATTACAATACGCATTCTGTGATTACTACTACTGCTGCTGCTGATGTTTCACATACAGCAGAAATCGTGTGTTCATCATGTGTACATCATGCTCTGCTCTGCTTATATCGGTCCATAGAAAGCAAGTGTGTGGTGTCTGAGGCATTCTTAGCCTCATTATGAAGGGTGGCAACAAGGCATGAAAAAAACATGAATGAAGAAATATAAATATAACTACAAATATGTATCATATTTTATTTGTGTCTTGTTTCTTCACATTGCTGACTTGGATCAATTGCCTGGGGCCATTTGAACAAGGGCAAAACCAGTTCAGGGGCAAAGATTTGTGTGTGAATTAAATACAGCCAAAATTGGCTTGTGCTTTCAGAATGGTGCTCTGGTGAGAATATACCCAGGGACAGCCTCATACTGTGTAATTGGTCGCGTTTTCACCTGACAGTGGAGTCTGTGATGTCATGCAGAGGTTATCAGAGCATGTAAAACAGTGTAATATGCAGCTCAGTGAAGTGAGCGAAGAAATAAGCAGAATACCCTCAGTGGAAAGTTAAGCAGATACAATTATGTTTAAAGGTCATATTTTCATGTGTTCAGTTCGTAACCTTTAAGTGAGGTGGGTGTGGATGAAATAAAGAAGATTGTGTAAACCTAACAAACAAAAAAATGTGACTGCTGGTGATTTCCAAAAGGCATATGACTGAGACGATTTCTCCAGGGAAGGAGTCTGCTGTGCTTAGGACTTTTCTAGTCCTAAGAGAGAACATATCTGAGGTCTGTGACCTGGTGGTTGCAGGTTCTAACCAAGGCTGTGTCTGAAGGAGGAAGTCTGGAGTAACCCTCTGGGTTGGAGATGGCAGGCCCTCTACAACATTAGCTGACATCAAGTCATCATCAGCAATGGTAGTCCTTGTTCCTCATCCTACCCTCCTCTACTTTAAATTACTATTGACAGATAATAAATTTACCTTTGTTTTGAATCTCAGATCTTCATCATTTGTTTATGGTGCCCAGAAACCTCCAGAGCCCTATGAGGTCTTGAGGAGCAAAGGTGGCCCTTGCTTTCCTTCCAGTGCTTCTGTTATTTTTGAAATTAATCTAATAAGGGTTTCTCCCAACAGGAGTTTATCACGTTGCTTTTAAGATTCAGATCAAAAGCACAGTGATGGTACATTTCAATATCCTCAATTTAAATGAAGCAGCGTAGGCGTATTTGTGCAGATGTGCATTGAGCTAGAAATGTTGTTAAATATAATAATAATAGAAAAAGATAAAATATGAATATGAAGAAAAATTAATGCTGCTCAGTTGGATGATTGCATTACAGCCAGATCTGGTGGTACGGAATATGGATATCGTGTTTAGATGTACAGACATTTTACCCTTTTTCAAGATTTTAATTTATGTTAAAATATGTCTTCAGTAAGTAGCTTGCCTTTAGCAAGTGTCTCTTTTGAAAATAATTTGGAAACAGATGTAATACATTGCATACAAATGAGAAAATAGTGGGCCTATTGATTGTTTTTTTTTAATATATGACATACTGGATCACTGACATACGGCTGAAGCTACTCTGAAAGTTTTCCTCCCATCCCAGCAGTGTCTACAGCTGTATGCCTGGGCATCACTGTAAACTTTTCAGCGTGTCTTTCCACATAAAAGAACAAATGAAAAAAAACTGATAAATGAACTAGACAACGGGCAGGTCATGGATTGTGAGCAGAGAAGATAGATTCAGGTGAAAACAATTCCCACCTGGAGATGATAGAACCCGTTATTTCACCTTTCCCTCCATCTCATGCGCAGGCGATATGTCTCCTGTTGAAACGGGGAATGAACAGCTTGCTCGATGCCTCACTGCCTTTCGTTTTCTGAACATCACCTGTACAGCGCCTGCACTTCCTCAGGATCCTTCCTTCATACATGCTGTGAGAAATATTTAATTTTTCTCTGTGTATTCCTGCTTGTCCGCCTCTCCCAGGGAAGAACAAGCAGAAAAATCGCCCCGGAACATGAGCCCTCACACCATCAATCATGTCTAGATGAGCCGGAATTGGCAGAGCGCTCTGGCACAAACATCCGGGCACCAGCACAATGCGCAGTCCAAGGTTAATTGGTGTACATGGTAAATTATTGACACAAAAATGATGGCTTGTAGCGATCGCGGCGCACGGCATACAGAGAACATCGCTCCGCACGCCAGCCGCGTATTTCTGTAAATACCCTAGTTTGGATATTTTTTTATGGAGATGCGAACAGCACTGGCCCCCGAAGTTAGCGATTTGCACATTTTGTAAGTAGGTTAATTAGAGCAATTGTTCCTGGGACTTTAATGGGAGAAGTTACTCACTTTCTCGCCCTTAAGATGGGAACAGTAATTATGTGACTTATGAGTGGCTGCAGGCGAGAGAACACCCTGTCACTCCCACGGCGTCACGGAAACTGTAATGAGAAGTTGGCAAAACAGACACACATTAACACACTTTTTAAAAATTTATACAGTCATGTTCGCTTGGGCATTCAAGGGGAATACTTATTCCAAAAACAATACCATGTATATCATATATTACTGTCAACTAATCAATGCCAGGTGACCTACAACAAAGTGGATTCAAATTTGGTTCTCTTTGTTTTTATGATGTCTTAAGTGTCATAACTCCCCTTTATTACGGACAAAACATATTGAGAAAAATAGAAAATAAGTACAAATAATGTGCCAACAAAGGGAAGGAGAATGTGCCAGAAGTAATAGCAGCAAAGGACCTCTGTTGTGCCAGTCAATAAACCCCAGTGCTTCCTGGACAGGCGAAGCAGGTAGAGCCCTATAATCCCCAGACACTGAGGGGCTTGGTGTAGATTCAGCTGGTTTGTCCAGGGGGCTGATCTTCAGCTCTTCATTTTCCTCTCTTGTTCCAGAGATTGCGGAGCCTGAAAAACCATGCGGCAGCCTTGTGTCACTGTCTCTGTACGGAGCGAGGAGTTCAGGATGGATTAACATCCATGTGCCATCCTGGAGGAGTGGGAGAGGATTCTCTGTAATACAAAGGGTGACGCCATGTGAGTCAGCCTCTATTGTACCATTCTAAGCATTCTTTCTCTCTCTCTCTTTCTCTCTCTACTTATAGAGAGACACACACAGTACACCACACTAGCATGTATCCATGACTCATATGCTTCTTAAATTCCTGTGAGCGTGTGGGTATGTGTGTGTGTGTGTGTGTGTATGTGTGTGTGTGTGTGTGTGTGTGTGTGTGTGTGTGTGACAGAGAGAGAGAGAGAGAGAGGGACAGAGAGACAACACATGCAGCTGTGTTTAGTAGAATAGATGCTGAACTAGATTTCAAAACATTTCCCAAGGTTAATTACCAGAGAGTACCTCCGAAAATATGTCAATAAATCCTCAACGAGTTGTCCTTCACAGTGTTACTTCCAAAATAATCTTGTGCTTAAAAGTATTTCCAGACAGGGGACATACAGAAATGCATTTGTGGATGAATAACTGTATGGGTGGGGGGGGGGTGTTCCATTTTTATTTAGGGTACAGGGGAGGGTCCTGTACCCCCCCCCCCCCAAAATTTTTGCCCATAATTTCTAAATGAACATGTTGGTTATGTGATCACAGAACTTTGGTCAATTCTTACTAAAACATATTAAATTAGAAATGTCTTTCACTTGCCATACTGTAACAATGTTACATAAAACAAGCAAACAGCATATAGATTGTCTTTGCCAAAAAATGGCTGGACCTTGCCTTTAAGATGCAAGACATGGGTGTGGTCAAGAAAAGTTTGGCCACCATTTTGTTTAGGCCATTTTGTGCCAGGCTGAGAGTTGTCTTTTTAGCTTTTGGTTTTGTAAAGATTTCCTTTCTTTACTCCATTGGGTTACTTTCACGGGATTTTGGATTATTTTATATTTTCTACTTGGAGTAACTGCTCTACCAAGGACTGAGCCGGTGAAATGGTAGGACTTTTTTTTTACTTCTGTTTTTTTTTATAAATGATTGCTCCTGATGCTGTTTTGTGGTTTGTTGTTCGGCTTTGGCTTTGTGGATTGTGTTTCTGTTTGGCTCTACCACAGAACATTTCAGCCTATGGTGAAATCCTAAGTGTTCATGAGATGTTATTATGTCTTTGCAAAATGAGTGTTGTTAGGCCAGGGATGAGCATGGTATTTCAGTGCAAAAAAAAACAACAAATTCTAAAAGCAGCAAAAGCTGAACCTGTGTCCTCTGACTGTGCTCACATGAAGTGATATTAGCCAGCTGCTGTGCTAGAGATCCAATGGATATCTGGCACCAGTTACAAAGGCGCAACTTTGTGCTGCTGTACTGCAAGTACCCATGTGGGTGACTCAACTGTGATTATGTGTGTGAGCTGTTTTCACGCTTTTTTATTGATTTTTTTTTTTCCCCAGACCAAGTATGGTCCTGTGATGAGCCGCTTAAAGCTAAACAACCTGTTGTACTCAACGATGGTATAGTTCACAAGCAAAGCTACATCTGTGCAAACAGGATGACAAAAAGCACAAGAATCTAGGTTCAAGGTTCACTGTGCGCCGGAGTGTAGGAGAAATGAATGTGAAAGAATGAATGATGTTGCACAAAATTAAACTTTGTCGTTACATTCTCCCTGTGACCCAGTGAAAATTCAGGCAAATATCATGCTGGGTTTTTGGAAGCCAGGTTAGAACAAAATCAAGAGAATGTGGCGATTGTTATATCTGGGCATACTATTTCTCAAAGGACATGATATATGTAAATATGGCATCGAGAAGGGTGAAGCTTTTTTGTCTGTTTGTATGTTTGTTAGTTAGTTAAATAAATTCATTGATCCCCCCCAAACCCCAAAGATTCCTTTGTATGATCATGCCTAGGCTTATCTTTTGCTTGGAGTCAGATATTTCTGGTGGTTACGGCGTAAGTGTTGAACATGTGTGATCATGTGAACATGTGAACATCCTAGACCAAGAAATGGAGAGGGGCAGATGGGAAGGAATGTAGAGGCAGGAAGCAGCTGAGAAGAGTGGGAGCACGCATGTGGGATGCTTGCTGTAAGAGGGTTAAGCTGAGCGAGGGTTGCATCAAAATCTCTCTCTCTTTCTCTCTCCCTCTTGCAAATCTTCCAATAATTCTCAACAGTAATGATGTCCTGGTAATAATACCATTCCTTGGATTTCTGGGTGCCAGTCTTTTTTTTTGAAAGTCATCTCCCATAGTTATAATGACAAAAGTGTAAGTGTAAGAGCAATTGATCTTTGTCACACTCATTGATGCTTACTTGTAAATTGAAGTCGAGTGAAATTGCTACAGAACTCATTTGGAAATCCACTTTCTCAGGAAAGGGATAGGGATTGAATGCCTCCAGTTCTGCTGATGCTTCACATTGGCCCCAGCACTTCCCATTCTATATGTGTGCAAGCAAGTGAACAGAGGTCTGTCTTGGGGGAAAACATGTGTATATATATATATATATATATATATATATATATATATATATATATATATATATATATATATATATATATATATGCTTTTTTGCTAGGGTTTTCTATTTTTCACTTCACTGTAATGAAACTCTCTTGCTGGTTGTAAAGCCATTAATTGGAAGGCGAGGGATGGATTCCAGGGTAGTGTCCAAGGCTTATTTGAGACTGCTAAAGTATAGTAAGCCCTTGGTATCTATCATTAATGATGTGTACCAAGTACTGGTACCGGGTGACAGTGTAGCATGGCTGTAAGGAGCTGGGCTCGTAACCTAAAGGCTGTTGGCTCGATTCCCCGCTGGGCCACAGCTGCTGTGCCCCTGAGCAAGGCAGTTAACCCAGAATTGCCTCCACGTCTGTTCGAAACGCTTCTGCAATCAGCTTCTCTCAGTTTCAGGCAGGCTGAGGAAACTTGGGGTCACGTATTTCCTGTCCACATTTGCCTGAGTGACTTTTGAATGGTCAATAAGGCGTTTTTTTCCCCCCACTCTCACTAAAACAGTTGTGCTTGATGTAGCGTTCAAACGCATTGCCTGAGGACGCAGGTCAAAACAGTACTCACGGTTAACGTCTTCAGGTAATTCATGTGCTGCAAAAGTAATTTTGAGCTGTCTCAGAATGACACTGCCACACCCTGACAGCTGAATGGAGGTGAGTGTTTCACTAACACTTATTCTTTCCTGCCGGAGCTACCAGGATATCCACCTCACAACCATTTTTTACAGTTTACAGATGAGCGTTTAGCATTTCCCTATAATTTGTCTGGGCTGCTATTAAGCTGTACAACAGCGAGAGGCAGTGCTATATTTTATTGTATTGAGTTGCGGCTCAGCAGAAAACTGCTGATTGGCTCTCCTGTGGGTGCGGATTCATCTCTTGTCTGAATGAGTGAGTGCGCACCGCGTTCGCTCGTGTGAGGGTGCCAAAGAAAGCGCTGCTACGGGCAGAAAGACAGAGCCTCGCGGTGTAAATGAAGTGTCTGACTTAAGTGGGCATTAATGAGAGGTTGCGTATCAAATGAATAGAATAATTGCCCTGGCTTAATTACAAGAATTTATCGGTTATTTTGTGCAGAATCAGTTGTTTGTCCTTTCCCCCGGGGGGATTGTTTTTTTTTTTTTTTTCCCCACCCCCGTAAAACGCAAACCGATAATTACACCAACGCCTGCTCTGTGAACCACTGCAGGTTTCTCTGGGAAAGTCCTTACCAGGCACTACAGTTCAATTACTCAATTCGGCTCTATCCAGACTAGTAAATTTCAAGTGCTTCATTTTTCTCTCATTTCCTATTTCAGCTCCCTAAGACGTAAAACACAGAGAAATCCCATTAAGTACCCAGAGATATGGGGTATACATGTAAGATAAGGTGAGAGGCACAACTTCACCATCTCTCTGTTTGTGTTGCGTGTAGTTCTGCCCTCATTCTGCCCTTCCCCCTGTTCTTTTTCTTTTTCTTTTTTTCTCCATCTTCCCCTTTTTATTTATCACCCATCTTCCTCCTTTTGTCCCTTCCCTTGTTTTATTTCTGCCTGGTCTTGGAGAGTTCAGGCGGGGGGAGTATAAATAAAACGACCCCTCCCCTGAAAAAAATAATCACCTCAAATATATTGTGTTTTGCATCCACACCAAACGTTGTGTGCATATGAGACCCTACTAATCTGATACAGTAGATTTAATATTGTTCTGCTATTCATGCATATACAATGCATATAATTGGACAGATTTTATATTCTGCATGCAAATTTATTTGCAGCTTTTGTGGATGAGGAAATCAAATTGAGAGATATTGATCAAAAAATTGATAATGCTTTGAAAGAGTGAAAATAGCAGTGCTCGATGAATGTATAGTAACTGACTAGACCAGAGAAAAGAAATGGTTTAATTTGTTCACATTCACATGATACTAATATTACAAGGAGCAGCAAACAGTATTTATTCTCTAATCTAGACTGTGTGTCTACTAGGTCAATATCTTGATACAAATAATATTGTCAAAAGACAATCAAGACAGCTAAGACACAAGGCCAAACATGATGGCCACCCAGGGTCTCCCTTATTTGATCAATCAAGGTGTTTATGCATAATTCAGACAAGAAGCATCTATCAAATGCTGCAAGTTGTAGTGTTGTCCTAACATTACAAACACATTCTTTCAGAATGTTTCAGCATTTTCACAAGCGCAGTCAACAAACATCCCATGAAATGAGTCACTGTGATGATTCTGTATTAATCACCTCTCTGTAGTGTGCATAGAAGTATGCATATTAAAACTGTTATCTGACCAAATCCATCAAGTATATTTTTCTTCAAATGGACAAAATGACTTTGAAACCACTGTATCACCTTCACAAAAGCTCTTGTTACAATATCATTTTCATTTATGTATTGTAATCATGGGCGTTTCTACAGGCAGCAGCTGAAAAGTCATTAAGGTAAAGTGAGCCGATTGTCTGTTCCAAAGAAACCATGTGAATGACGTACAGATGGCTCAGACATGAGTCGCTGGCAAAGGGCACTCCAACGCAATGTGCGTCAGGGGGGCTGTGTGAGGCCTTGTGCAGTCTGGTTGAACTGCAACACCGATTGACATGCCAGAATCCTAGAATTTCATGACAAAAGCCATAGAATTCAACCCCCCCTCCCCCCCCCCAATAAACTACCAAAACAATTTGTGTGTGTGTGTGCGTGCGTGTGTGCGTGCGTGTGTGCGTGCGTGTGTGTGTGCGCCTGTGTGTGCGCCTGTGTGTGCACACTCCCCTCCTGCTTCAGCGCTAGTTAAATTTCAGCTCCTGTGCGCACTCCTGGCGCTGGCCGCCTTCATCTCCCAGCCACGGGAGACAAATTTGAAATGAAACCAGCAGGACGTCCCCGCGCCGCCGCGTCCCGCTGACATCCCCCCCACACACCCCCCACCCCCCATGCGTCCCTTTCAGAGAACAGAAAATCGAAAATAAATCAGTCAGAATACGATGGTCATTGCCATGCAGAGGCAGTGGGCGACTGACTGTCCGCGTGGGGGACAGCCACTGGGATTCAGGGGTAGTGGGGGGGGGGGGGGGGGGGCACCTGTGTATAACCACCTCATATTAATTCGATCTGCTGTAGTAGTGGAAAAATTCCCCAAAGTGGCCCCTTTCTATTCAGTGGGATTTGCTCTTATCAGCGCTGGTATGGAGACCCATACCCACTTTAAATAAAATACACTCTCTTTTTTTCCCGGTTGGCACTCAGATTCAGCCTTTTTGCCGCCTGACACCTCTCGACGTGGTGAGGTCAGCTTCTGCATCGCAGATGTACGGTAGTCAGAATTAGCGCGCAGAATTGCATTAAACGCCCGTGACAAGGACGCAAAGGCCAAACAAACCTCGGGACGTGTGCGCGGAATACCAGTTGCCTCTGCCTGTGAGACGCCGTGCAGATTTGGAGAGCACGGCTTCCTTCCGTTCTGTCTGTACTTCGCGAGGGCGAAATGCGAGATGCAGCCATAATGGAAGTGGTTCAGAGGCAGGCCACGCTCTCGTCTCCCTGGCCCGGTTGCCTGTGGATTCGTAGCTGGACTCGTCTCAGGGTTTGTGTGCAGCGGAGCAGGGTAGGACTGTGAAGGCAGGAGAAGAGTGTATCATTCCAGCACTGTTTGCTGTGGAAGCACACAGACTCCCGCCCCCGACTGTGAGCAAACCTGCTGGAAAACATCCACTGTATGTCAAGGGCCTGCTGAGCCAGGCTAATAGAGCCCAGAGCTGTGCTTCCTGAAGACAAGCTCTCCTCTTTCCCCCATCTGTACGCCTTTGTCTGCACATGTCTGTGAGCGTTGTGGTATCGCTTTCCCCATGCCTGACCACATGACTCCAGTCTGAGATCTCCTTGCTGGTATGGATCGCTCATACCGCCTGTCCCCCTCTTCTCTTTTCATACACACCGACACCATCCGTCTTCGCCTCTCGCATGCTACCCTTCCACTCCCATCATCACCATCATCCCCATCACAGTGTACATCCTGCTTACTCTTTTTCCAGTCTGTTTCAACTACCTGTGTACGCCTTGGAGAGTTTCTTCAGCTCAGCCTTCAACCGCCCCCAATCAAACCCCCCCCCCCCCTCATCCATGCAGAAGGTGTACATCCTCTTAGATCTCCTCCCCTACACTTCAGCAGCCTAGGCAACACTCTTTTCCCACCTCCAGCTCCTCTGCACTGACTCCTCACACCTCTGTGTTGCCCTCCCATGGTCTTCTGCAACTGAACACACAGTGTCGAGTTTGAGCCAGACTCCAGCGGTGAGGGCCGGTTCCACAGGTGTGATTTGAGACAGGTTTTTACGTTTTCTGTCTCTCTCCCTCTCCTTCCATCTCTGTTTCCCCTCTATCTTTCACCCTTTCTTTCTCTTTGTCACCCTCTTTCTCTCTCTCTCTCCTTCCATCTTTGATTCTCCTCTCTCTCTCTTTCTCTCTCTTTCTGTCTCTTTCTCTCTCTCTCTCTCTCTCATGACATGAAAGAGTATTCGCCCGAGGCAACGCCGCGACTCATCTGGTCTCAGTCCGGGGCGGGAGCCCTCCTGTCTGCGGGAGTCTCTTTATTCCCCCTCTCTCTCCCACAGACAGTCCTCCCAAATTTCTCCCGTTCCCCTGCCTCCCTCGGCGGTGCGGCCAGGACCCCGCGTGTCGTTTTCGCTTCTCCGTCACTTTGATATTTCTCTTCTCCGCTGGCGTGGCCCAGGGAGGGGGTGGAGGGAGATGGGCTCTCAAAAGGGTTAGAGGGGGTGGAGGTGCAGGGAGGGTTGGCGCGTGTCACCTGCAAACTTTTGTTTCATCTCATCTTTTTTTTTTTTTTTTGCATTGCTCAGTGAATTGTATTATAACCCTGCATGCTTTTATCACTGGTGTTTTTTGTCAGTCTCCCTATTTTTGGCACTGTGTGGTAAAGAAAGTGAGAAAGTGCTCACTTCAGTTCTGGCAAGCTATAATACTACTACTCCATAACTTGTTATCATTAAAATATTTATTCATTTGCACTGAGTTCTTCAAAAAAGCACTTTAAGGCCACTTCCATTTACATTTATTCATTGAGCAGATGCTTTTATTCAAAGCGACTTACAAGTGAGGCAGACTACAACACAAGCAAAAAGCTGTATAAAGGAGTCAACAACATTAAAATCACTGGATGACAAGGTTTCAATAGTTGGCCAGACAAGGTACAAGCTTGCTGGTAGAGATATGAGAGTGTTAAATGTTTAACATAAAAACTGCTTTACGTGGTACTGTCTCAGGTGTTCAGGTGAGCGTGGAAGAGTCTTCAGATGTTTCTCAAAGATAGTGAGGGACTTGGCAAAACGGTGTGGAAGCTCATTCTGCCATCGGGTGATAATGCCGGAGAAAGTTCTGGATAGTGATTTTGTGCCCCAATGTGACGGGACCACCAGATGCCATTTGGTAGCAGAGCACAGTGGTTGGGAGGGAACATAGGCTTGTTGTACTGTGTTCAGTTTATGAGATTCTGGTCTTAACCCTCCATTAAACCCCCACATTTCTGACAGTAGCAAATAATACAGTCCCCACAACTCCTTTTGCACTGAGAAACAAAAATATATTCATCTGATTCATGAATGTAGTTCGTCTTTTGTTGTGTATTGGACCTAAATTCAAAGCTGACAAAGCTTATGACACTTTTATGTGCATGATTTGTTGACGGTAATGTTGATGTTCTTTCTCTAAAAAGATTTAAAAGAAACACTAACAGAATGGTCAGGACTCCTCTGTCATCATGTTACTTGAAACAATTTTTCTTAACCCCTTGTGAGAGAAGTGTCTTTGCTGCTAGAATTCAAAGAGTTCTACAATAGGGGGAAAGACTATGCATTGTCTGATACTAGTTTAGAGGAACTCTCAGAATATAGGTAGGATTTTGATTCATATATAGATAGATATATGCATTAACAGCATGATGTCTTAACAAGCTGCAATCACAAACTTGTGACGTAACAAAACCCTTGGCTCTAGGTAAACGGCTGATGACTACAACAACTTAAGGCCTGATTAAGTGGAAACAAAAAAAAATAAATAAAATCAGTGCAGGATACCACACTCACAAATGGCAGCAACATCCCTCTCAAAAATCAAGTTTATGACCATTTGGCTATTATTCCAAAAGCACAACACTACAGCATCACACGGATGCCATTTCGTCTTGCATAATTTGATTGTTACAATTACAATGATGAAAAGAATCCAAATTGGAATAGCATTTCCATCCATGTCCCCTCGGTATCCGTCACCAGGCTCATTTCTGAGGATGATGAGAGACTTCATTTCAGATCTGTGTTGTGTGTGATTATCAATAGGGTGCCGAGATAACTCACTCTCTTCAGATCCTGCATAATAAGACTATTCTGAACAGTGTAATTGATTTATGATGATACAGTGCAATAAGCCAACAATAAAAACAGGAATACATAACGCGGCCATCTGTCTCCGGTATCCGGTGTAAGAAGGCTTGAGGGACTGACAATTTCTCATATGTACAAGCATTTTATGGGAGGAAAAAAATGACAATAAATGTCTGCTGCATATATTATGCATAGAAATTGCTTGCATTTCAGAGAGAAAAAAAATCCAGCAGCATGGTTGATTTGATCTGAGTGACTCCAGCCCATGTCACCAGCAGTGTTATTGCTCCAATATGAGTGAAGTTTGCAGTTTTATACAGCCAGATTCACACTCAACTGACCACCAACATGTTATGACCCTTTAACAAATTAACTTATTATTAAGTGGGAATCAGTTCTCTTTCTAATGTTGATGGCTGTCCATTTAAGCAATCCAGCATCCTTGGATTCAGTGATCATCTTGATCAGATGAGTGCGCAAAATGATGCTTTTGCACTAGAAAATGTGACAGGAGTTTTGAAGAGGAACAGACCTGAACATTTATTGCCAGAAATGGGTGTCTGAAAGACTAAAAGATTAACAGACCAAAAACATCAGAAATTAAAGTGTGCTTTTTTTTACGGCATGGTAAAGACTGAGATTGTCTGGCTTTGGGTCCTGGGTGGACCCTCCTGGGGTCTTGCAGGACATCAGTACCACATCTGAAGGACCCTGAATATTTCTAAATGAGGACCTGGAGAGGGGAGGGATTTCAGAAATTATAACACGCAAGCAAAGCAGGTGAATGGTTCTGTTTTATGCCATCTTTGATTGGAAGGGTGGAGGAGCGAGAGTGTGGTGTCTCCTACTGACCTTTAGTTACGTAACTCCGTTAAGATTTCCTTTACTCTCACCAGTCCACCACAATGCTTATATGCTGGAAGGATGTGATATATGGGTATCTATGTACAATAATGCAATGCAATCACAGCGGGGATGCCTGACTACATGAACACTGCTATCGCACAGCAGTACGTCTGTCTCCACGATTAGAGCTAATTGGCACCAGTCAGATCATCCCAAAGAGGCAGAGACACACAGTGGGCCCAGAGGAGACAGACCTGAACTGCTCTCTTCAGGATCTGCTCTGTTTTCAGGCTTTTCCCTCAGGTATATTCTGACTGAATATTCCCCACAGCTTTGAGACATAGAGAAGGTGCTAACAAAGGTTTGCTTTTGAAACACGTGATGATGGGTAATAGAATAACCCTTTGAGAGTCGGTTTTGAAAATGGCTGTCCCCATAGCACCCAGCACCCAGGAATGGGCACAGCCTCATTAAGTGAGATGGAGAAAGGGGATGGAGTCTTTTTGCCTCTGCGACTTAGTGTTACTCCTGGGCTCTGCACAGCACCAAGGAAAGAGAAAGAGAGAGGAGGGCTTTTCTTCATTATAAGGCCTGTACCTCTCTAAAAGGCCCCTTTTCTCTTTGTAATTATTAATGCCAAACATTTCCTAATTGCTTTGTTCTCTTGTCATCCTCTTTTCCTTTTTTCCAGCTTTCATATCCTTAAGAGAGTCTCACACCCCCCACCCCCTGAACTCCCGCCCCAAGCTTAGCTATGGCAAAATGATTAAAGCAAAAGTCAAGAACAGAAGACCAAAAAAAGACAGAACAGTGTTCTTGTAGGCTTTGATCTTGACCTGCTGTGGTACAGAGGGACTGAAACATAAGGGCTGGGGCGAGCTCCCAGCTCTTTGTGTTAGCGATGGTTGCTATAGCGCATTGCCAGAAACACCAGAGATGCTGCAAAGGGAAGGTGTACTACGAGTAGTCAGAACTGCTGTCATGGCATCATCAACATTATGCTTAGATACGGAGAGAGCTGTTCAGGAGGCTAATGCCTCTGTAGCCATAGGGGGCTACGTCTAGGAAAAACAAGCAGCCCAGCTGTGTAGCTAGCATGGGGAAAATGCAGATAAGTGAAGGAGAAAATGGATTCAGTGAGACAGTTCTCTCTCTGCTTTACTGTACTCTACCTCGTTGCTGGCAGCAGTACTTGCGCTTGGAATCTGTGTATAAAGTTTTACAACTGTTCATATTTACTGTCTGTTGTCATAGCCTTTCAGCATGTCGTCTACACGAGCTCTCAATTACCAAGCCATCTCCTCAGCTACACTTAACTCAATTTCATAATATCTGAACAAAAAAGCATTCCATTTATCCTAGTATTTAATGGATGTGAATATAATACTGTGGTTTTTCATATTTACTGTGTTTCATGGAAAAGATGTGAATTAGAAGGGGGTTATTAACTGTGTTTTAAACATGCATGTAGTTTTATCAAGATTTCATATGTTTGCTAAATTGAGGGAAAGTAGCTGCATATTCTGATGAGGAATATGAATTTAATGTCTATGAGAAGCATAAAAACATTTTATAAATAAGTATAATTATTTTAGACTTGCATAAACATATTGCTGTACAGACAACAGTATTAGGTGCTAGGGTTTCTTGTGAAATATATGCAATGGAAGCCTTGTTTTAGGTGCAGCAATTGTCTCAGCCAGCTATCCCATAGTCTAGGCTCCATAGTACTGTGGTGCAGTCTTACGGTACCCCACTGCAGTAATTTGCCATGTGACGAAATGCAACAAAAGATATTCCAGGTACTGAGCTAAGTGTTGCTGGCAAAGAGTGGAATATTTAGTCTTTGTCAGCAGTGATACGAGTCTGAAATTACTGGTGGATGAAGAGTTATTTCCTCCAATCACTTCAGTAAAAAAAAATTACAAAGGGCTTACATTTATGGTATTTATTATTAATTAGTCTGAAACTGCTGATGCCTCAGTGGAGGTTGTCAGACAGGAATAGGAAGAGGAGGGTGGGCATTTTGGGCAGGGCTTCCAGAAAGACCCGACAGGGAAAAGGTTTTGGAGTGAAACCAGTTGCTGGACGAATAATAAATAGGTCTGCGACTAGTTGTAAGAGATTGCATAGTGATTGGCTGACGGCACCTCTGCTGAATTTTTGTATTTTCTCCGCTATATCATGCTTCCATGGGACTGAATGGAACCCGTGGCCTGGGTCCAAGATATTTCAGGCAACGATATTTTCATTAAAAAAGGGCCACGGCTGGGTGGATTTGTTATTGACAATTAAGATCAACTGATGTGAAACTAT
The DNA here is from genome assembly GCF_013368585.1 of Megalops cyprinoides. NCBI lineage: Eukaryota > Metazoa > Chordata > Actinopteri > Elopiformes > Megalopidae > Megalops > Megalops cyprinoides. The sequence goes on along the minus strand of NC_050591.1, from coordinate 32,033,311 downwards.
ACCGGGAGGAAAAAAAATAACCATCTTGCCATACGCTGCGGTGGCTGCTATTTCATCGGCAGCAAGCAGAGCTATGTTTGAGAAAGAAGATAAAAAAAATAAAGAGGGGGAAAAAACCACCAATCTCTCAAGCCGCCTTTAATGTGCTTTCACTGTAAGGCCGGCAGTCCTTAGTTGCAGGAGCTCGCTGAACGAGTTAAGCATTTTCTCAAAGAGCTGAGAGTGCAGGCGCAGCACAGGCAGTGAGATCTCCCTGCCTCCCTTTCTCTCTGAACACACATGCTTATACTGCAGAATACTGCGGGACGAGAGGAACCCCACATGACGTGGTATGAATATGCATGCGTGTTAGCCAATGCGATGCCTTCTGATTGCAATGTGATTGCAGAAAATCGGGCACAGAGGTTGCATATTTGGAGTCTATAGATGCAACTTCTTGTCAACTCATGTCTCCTTATTGCAATATTTCTGTCAGTGCTAATTTGTCATTGGTTCACTTTTATTCCCTGCATTGTATTTTTTCCATAATTTGTTGACAGCTATCGGATTTCTTCGTTTTTTTTTCAGCCTTCTCATATGAAATATTCTTAATTCTTCACTTCATTACCTTCCATTCCCTTTGAGAGAAAATGCACAATCTAACATTATTGCCTTATTTACTTCGTGATCCACTACATTTCTTTCCAAACCCATACTGTTTTTTCCTGTTTTTTTTCATTAATGTAGGTCTCCTCACCCCACCTCCTCTCCTCCAACCATGCAATTAGGTTTTAAGCAAATGTGATTAAAGAAAAAAAAATTGCTGACGTTCCCCTCCAATAAGCTGTATCACATCAATTTACTTGAGGCGACGCTTTGAAACTTAGGGCAGGGAATCAGATGAGGCTAATTTTCAGGGATATGCTTTTAATTTTTGAGCTGTTGCATAAACATGCCGGGTGTGTTTCAGAGGAAATCCTCGAAGGTGCCGTCGCCATGAAATCACTTTAATCACCACCAGTTACGGGCGGTCCATTGGGGGCCTCTGAAGTAAGCAAGGGATGTGGCTGAAGACCCATCACGCCATCTTGCATGTGATTTTTTTCTCTGTCAGGTTAGCATGTTAGGTTTGGACATTGAAACTCCTCAGGTATTAGCCTCCATTATCATCTCTGAGAATCTATCAGTGCAAACATGGAAACCCAAGGCTTTTGTACTCTGTATGCTGTGTGCAAACGTTGTACACTCGATGTCTTTGCTCAAGCATTAAGGGCAAAGAACTACCATTGTGAGGGATATAGTTTAATAGCTAATAAATAGATTGATTGTTGTTTTATGTACTATTATATTTGTAGTTATATCTGTAATTCTAAGGATGCCTCAGACGACATTTACCTGCTTTGCACGGACTGATATAAAACACAGAGCATCATCATGTGATAAACACATTACTGCTGTATGATGAAACATCAGCAGCAGCAGTAGTGGTAATCAGAGAATGAGTTTGGTATTGTAATTATAACACCATAAATGAGGTGATAATGATGGATAATACATCACCCCTCCTTGTAAACACAGACAGTGGAGCTGCATTGGGGCACAGGGCCATCCTTGTGATGTCTGAATGTAGGAGAATGTGCAGAAACTGAGCAGGATGCTGGGATATGAAAGGACCTGCCAGCCTTCAGTAATGTGTGTTTTCTTGCCTTTTTTAGAAAACATCAGAGAAGTTCCTCAGTGGTGGAGAAGCTGAGGTCAGGCTGGTGTATTGTGTGTGTGTATGTATGTATGTATGTATGTATGTGTGTATGTGTGTATGTGTGTGTGCGCGTGTGTGCGTGTGTGCGTGTGCGTGTGCGTGTGCGTGCGTGCTCATATTAGGGTTTGTGTTTCTCTGTGTGTGTGTGTGTGTGTGTGCGCGTGCCTGTGTGCATATGTGTGTTCATATTAGGGTTTGTGTTTCTGTGTGTGTGTGTGTATGTATGTATATGTGTGTCTGTGTGTATTAGTGAGTGTGTGTGTCTCAGTCTGTGCGCGTATGTGCCTGAGTATATGCGTGTTTGTGTGTCTCCGTGTGCACGCAGCAGACCAGCGCGTTCTGAAGGTCACACTCCGGCTGACTGATGGGCTGAATGACAGCGGCTGCTTTTTGAATAAAGGTCAATCACTCAGCCGTCTGCACAGCCACCCCGGATATCTGCCCCTCACCATCACCAGTGATGAAGACAACAGCAGCTGACGCGCACACACAATCACAGCAGATACCTGGCTTTGTGGTGGGGAAAATCAACACGTATGTGCCGGAGCCTTAGGAGCAAGCGTCAGAGGAGAGAGATGATAATCACTGCGTCCCTGCTTCATTTGTTTTTACACATTGCAAATTGAAACGGACGGACGTTTATTTGACAGTTTACTCAGTGTACAGTTCATATCGGCAGTGCTGGAGGACCCCGCATGTGCCTCATTAAATTACTCCTCCATCATCTCCATTTGAGTCGGTGTCCCTTGTAATTACCTTCATTCAATAACGCACTCGGCATTATACAAGAGATGAAACGCCCAACCCCTCGCTTCCTCCCCTCCTCTCTCGCTCTCTCTCAAGTTTTATACTCAGCACTTCCATTCATTTATTTCTTCTTTTCTCTGTCCCCTTTCCTTGGTTCGCTAGGATGTAATTAGCTTAAGTGGCTGTGCTTCCTGGGCCAAAGGCTTGCGCGACGCTTTCTCTTCCAGTGACAAAGACGTACACTCCGCGGCTGCGGCGCCTAATTCATCTCTCATGAAAGGGGAGGTAATTGTATTTTGCCGGGGAAACAGGTCGTCTCTCGCCGCGATTGGGCGAAATGGAGGACTTGAATCGCTCTCTGGTTCATTTGGTCGGCCACTTCGCTGTTATTTTTGCTCAAGTGGCCGGGGACCGCATTTGCGAGAATAAATGGGTCGGTCAAGGAAAGGTTATTATTTGGAACTGTCGAACTGCAATAATTCTAATTGAAAGAAAGTTTCCTGGTAGGGAAACTTAAGAATCAATTAATATAGATCGGGTGAACTGATTACACCAAAGTTGAGTTTATTCCGATAAAGAGATATGCATAATCAGGTATGTTGTTACGCCTCACTGAGTGCTTGAGACGTATGCCATATCATATATTGCATCCACGTAATTGTGTTTCTGACCTGAGCCTTTCACAATATAAATTCCATTCTGGAAATCTCCAGGTGGTTATATTTTCCCCATCTGAGGAATCCTGTCAATACAAGCAACATGGCAAATCGCAAGTGCTATAAACCAGATCTCCTCACCCCACAAACTCTCGTAGCGTAATCAGGCGTGCGCAGATACAGTGGCGTTTGTTTTATTTTAGATTCTGCTGGGAATAATTTAGCGCAGATAAAGCCGTAGCACTGGATCAGGAGCGGTTATGTGCGTCGTGTGCGCGCATGGAGAGAGAGAGAGCGCGCCGTTTAATTGAAATCATCCGTCCATTGTTGGAGCAGACAGCTTTAATTTACAGAGATAAGCAACTTTGCGGTGACCTTGCCTGGTCTTGATGTGGGTCACGGACCCCGCCGCCTTCTCCACAGCCTTCAATCGACTCGGGCTTCCTTGGATTATACCGTGCAATCAGCAGATAGCAGAACTGCCCCCCCCCCCCCTTTCTCGTCTGTAAAGAGTGCATTTTGAAGAAAAAAAAATAGAGAAAAAAAAGTGTTTTTTTTCTGTGTAAACAGTCCTTCAGTTGACAGCTTGGCACTGCTTTCTGTTCTGAGTGACCGGCGATATTGATTACATAACGCTCTTCTGTTCACTCTGCTGACTTCCTTTGTCGGCATTATCAGAGACTGGAGCACAAAGCCGACGAGTTACCATTCGGTGGGGTCTCGGGCAAAGAAAAGACCAGCGACGCAACGCTACCGGAGCTCGGGCGAGCAACGGCGCGTCTGCATCTGGTTTTTAATTTATGGGACATCTTTCCTATTGAACAATCAGATCTCCTGCTTGCATACCTGAGTGTGTAGTGATACGTTAGATGGCTCTGATTTTCAATATGACCGAGTGACCATGGGTCGACACATGACTAACATTGCGAGTCATTCAGTCTTTCAAGTTTTCTGGCTGTAATTCATATCAGTTCGTCAGTGTGCTGGAAATTTGATTTCTTTGTTGATGACCCTGCGAGTTAACTTGAGAATACTTAGCCCCCCCCCCCCCCCCCCAAGTCTTTCTTTCCCCATTCTTCACCATGAGTAGTTTAATTAATCAGTATTAATATCAGCATTAATCAGTTTCAGTATTAATTCTATTCAGTCAGCTCATAAGGAGACCACATAGACCGCATCGTGCAGCTCCACAGATGGATGCAGTTACATTTTTTTCAAAGTGCCAAGTAAAATTCAAAAATTCATTGCTCTCAGGTAAATCGGCAGTTGTACCCCAGGTATGTATTTGAGCCCTCAGTCTTCCTCTTCCTGTTTTCCTCAGCAGTTCATTCGGCCGAAGCTGCACTGTGAAAGATTTCCTGGCTTCACGATGAATGGATGATCAACCAACAAAGCAAACACCCTTTAATCTCAAAAAAAAAATCAGCAGAGAATGTGACTTTAATGATATTTGACATGATGCAAGGAAGGGAGCAGGTCAGAGATGACAGATTCATAGGATGTGTGATGAGAGGGAGAGAGGGAGAGAGAGCGAGAGAGTACGGGAGAGCACGGGAGAGCACGCGAGAGAGGGAGAAAGAGAGAGCAGAGGGGGTGTTTTTAATATAGGTGTTAAAGTGATTCTGCATCATTAGTCTCATGAGGGGTGTGTGTGTGTGTGTGTGTGTGTGTGTGTGTGTGTGGGAATAGTAGTCTTGAGGGCTACTTTAAAGAATCTCAACTGCAACATGAAGCAAACAGTTCAATAGGCTGTGGAGGAGAGTCCCTTGGCCTTGCCTGGGGCAAAAACTAAGCATTAAAGACCTTCCCTTCTTAGTATCAGTATTTAACACCCTCAGAACCCCCAACTCTCCCAGAATACCTTATCTTGTTCCATGCACATATAACTATATACACATACATATGTAAATATATATATATAAAAATACTGTCCCATTGTTGCAGGCTACATGACAGGATTACAGATGAAGTTTTCACCCTCGGCAGTCGCGCTGACAGTCAGAGAGAGAAATAAAAATGGCATTAAGAGTGGGACTTCACTGTGCAGTGGCAGAGGAGAGAGGCTCTTTGAAGACTTACACCCCTAATCCTGTCTGTGGTGCCGCCATCCCCCCCTTCCAGCTTTGATTCCTCCCCTCCAAGCCCCTCTCTAGCTGAAGACTTAGCAGAAGGGGTCAATGCAGTGAACGCATCGACATTCGGGTTTAGCACGACTGTCGAAAACGCACAGCGTTTGGAACAGCGTTCACCCTTTTGTGCGTGCTCCCCTCGGGTGACTTACAAATCCAGCTGAAAGATTTAATGAATAAACACAATACGCTATTGTGTGATGGCAAAAATATTGTCTGATGTTTTGTTTCTGTTGTTTTTTTTGTCATCGAAGAATAAATCATTCGTTTGATTGATAGCAATCATTTGTTGAGTTATTCTATGTGGACAGAAGGTCTCTTAACTTCAGTCATTCTCTAATGCAAAAGGATTAATCTGTTATTATTCTAAATTTCTTCCTTTACTACAGGCGATAACTTTATAACTATAACTTTGTCTCCTCCTGAAAACGGATTTACAAATCTATGCATAAATACTAAAAGGACGTCTTTTAACACAATTTGCTCCTCTATTTTTGTTTATGGTTGTAGCTAGTCTCTGCCCGACTTCTGACATCTTCCACTCCTTTTGACAAAATTATGTCTTATTTGGGGGCTTTTTATTGCTGTGTTTGTACTCTCTGGTTGTCATTTATCCATGTACCATTTTGGTTCCAAAATAATGTATGCACGTCCTACAGGGAAGCAAATCCAATTAAAAAATTGTCAAACTGTCAGGCGAAAGTGGCAAATTTCTCTCTGAATTTATGATCAAGTTTGTTAGACCCTCATACTTAATGTGCTAATTAAAATGTTTACAATATATTTACACCAACCATCTATGACTAACCTGGTGTGAATAGTGGGTAAAAAAAGATGTTGTTGTTATGAAATTTGAAGCTATGATCTCCTGGAAATGAGATGGGACCTAACCATCACCTCAGTAGAAAAACACAGAAACTGTGACCTTAAACAAATCCTCCTGGTGTTATTACCACATTAACCATATCATTACTCTCAGTTGTTCTTTTTGTTTGTGTTTAATGGAAAACAATACTGCTATGGAATACATGCAGAATTTCATTCTCGAAATTATGTGGGGAAAAAATGCAGTCATGTTGACTGTCAGAGGGGTTACAGCCAGACCCAACAGTAATAAAATACACTAAAAGAGAGAAAACCATAGAGGAGCCAAAGAAGAGTATTGTGTTGGTTGTTGGGTGGATGGTTGCCCTAGTAAAAAGCACATTCTTCAAAAAAAAGTAAACAGGTTTTCAAACAGGCTGGTCTGAGGCTTGCATTTTTATTTGCTTTGCAGATTTATAGGTTTTCAGAGCTGAGCAATGAGAGCAGAATGAGAGTGGGGGCCAAGTCCTGACCAACATTAAAGCCAGGTGCGTTCCTTGTCCATGTGGCCTGATCAGATTGGTAGGCTAACAATCTGTAGCAATTGATTTAGAGAGTATATTAATTGACAAAAAAAATCTGATTCTTTGCAGATCATAAATCTAAATATAAATGTCTGATTTGAAACAGACAAGATATTTAAGGGAGATCTTGGGAGTATGTGAAGACTCATATGGGGTACAAAAAATGGTGGTCTTATGCAGTATTGTATAAACTCCATGTAAAATACATACAGTTTATACAGTACACTGACAAATAGGCTCATGTTACCGGCTAGACAAGACCTTCATTTAGTATGAAACAAAAATATAATGAACACATGCATGTAATGTTTGCGTATAATACTCTTTCCGGTGGTACTGTCTTTTGAAACTGAATATCATTTCACAATGTAGTTAACAATTAGTGCACAAAATTACTATATCATGCCATATCACATAGCACATTTTTTTTTTTTTTACAGGGGAATTAAGCTGTGCGATTGCATTGCATTGTTTGAGAGAACAGGGATGCACGCTGGTGTTCCAGCGCAATATCCTCCGTCTCATCGCCGGCCAATTACTCATCGCAGATGTGCCATTAGAATGTCTTTCATCTGCCGTTTAGCGTTGTGCGGAATAATGAATCGCCTTTGTGAGGAAAACAAATGCAGAAAGCAATTATAATTGAAAGCTGCATCACCCATTTGCTTCAATTTAATTCTGTAAAAAAAAAAAAAAATTTCAGTCTGGGGAAAGAGGAATGTGTTGGATGCGGCGTTGTCTGCGCACACAATAATATCCGCTCGCCCCCCTCCAGTTTTTCACACCACGCCAATTTGCTGAACTTGTCAAGGTCTCAGGGCACAAATTAGTGTGACATTTCGCAAAGAAACAGAAACCGAGTCGACCCATGGCTTTTATTTTTCAAGCCACATGCACGTTTTATCCCAGAATTCCCTTGAACGAGATTCTGTCAGCATTCCTACTCCCCCCCCCCACCCCCAACCCCCTCAACCCCCCGCCTCTAGTTTTTTTAAACAACTGTCCATCCCAGACACGGGCCTCCCAGTCGCGAGTGCTGCCGTTTGAAATTTCACATGGGAGCACTTCAAAGCGAGCTGGTAATGTTTCATTCCTTCCCAAACCAGCCCTGGCTCAAAAGACTGCCCAAGACTTAGACTGCCAATCAGCGACTCCAAAGCGGCCCATTAGCTTCCTTAAAAAATAGTTTAAAAAATAAATAAATAAAAAAGGAAAGGCAAGTCTTTTTAGTGGAGAGTACAAGAGCACTTTTGTGCCCTTCAACTGGGCTGTTCAGTCCACTGTTCATGGATTTGTGAAGTGTGGTAGAGACAGAATTCTGAGAATGAAGAGGAGGAGAAAAGGTTATTTGGTTAAAGTTGAAGTCTCCTCAGTACTTGTGCAGTGCAGATGCGTTGACCCAACCTGTCTGAGGCATGGAACACAGCTATGTCATTTCCTGTTTAGAGCGGAAACAAATACCGGTGCATTAGCCTGCCTCCTGCTGACTGCTGCCCGCTGACCTTGTGAGCGTTTTGACTTTCCATTTCTCCTGTTGCAACGGACAGTTCCAACAACCAGATGCTACACTTTATTACCACATACTCATTTAGAGCTAGAAATGAATTCACTGTAATTAGAAGAATTCACTGTTAATTAATTTTAACAGAGCACTTTGAACAAATCTCAACAGCACCAAGCGCCATTCCCAGCTGGTTCAACATTATTATTTTAGTGATATTGTTGCACCACTTTTTGTTATGAGTTTTAAATGTTCTAGCATTCTGCTAGAATTAACATGTCATTGGGATTTATCTGGGTACTGTTGAGGACACTTTACTTGAGTGGTATGCATTATTTTTCTATTTTCCCAGCTGAGCTCTTGCTTTGTCTTTATCCTGTCTATCTTGGCTTGTTTTTATTGGGTCTATTCTTGCTTTTGTCATTATAATGCTCTTTTTTGATCATTGAGTATAATAACTAGGTGGTGTAACATATCTTTCATCTCATCTTAAGTATTGGTTTTGATATCATTCAAAGTCCTGCATGGAAATACTAAAGTTGAGGGTGCTGTTCAGAATAAAATGTGATGGCTTGTTTGACAGCGGTGCATCCAGGACTGACCATCATCACGTGTCCAGACCATGGAGAGTGCTGTCTGCATGCAGTTCTCACCGCACTAATAAGTTCCCAGTTATCCCTGTCACACGGTTAGATCACCATCTGTTTCTCATCTATTTGTCGGTCATAGACACACACTTCAGTAGCAGTGACTGGTGAACTGTGAACCTCTGTGGTCTGCCTATCGGGGTTAGTCAATCCCACATTCTTTCACTCTATCAGCTCCACCCCCCCCCCTCCCCTCCCCGATAGGTCCGATAGCATCTTCATGTGGTATTCTTATTGAATTTCCATCCCATGCTTTCCAGTTCCATCTGGCAGGTGAACCAGGCCTGACCTGATGATCACGGCACATCAGGAACAGAACGTGGTCCAGTCTCTGGTTTAAACTGGTTTAAACCGCCCCTCTGGCTACAGGTCTGGTTGATTTTTCTTGCAATCAAACGATAACTGTGATGCCTCATTTACATGGAGAAGATCCTAATATCAACAATAAGTATCTGTCAGTGGCAGCAGTCATTGCAACTTTGAACACTAGAAGGATTTAGATAAAGCTGTTAGGTGCAGTTGCTATTATAATTTTTTTTTTTTTTTTTTTTGGAACCGCACATGGACTGATGGTAATGCAAAGATTCCCTTGGTGAAATCAGCAGTGTGGCACAACTAACAAAAGAGAATTTTGAGAAGATCTTAGAACAAGGACAGCCTGTAGTGAATTAATGTTGGGGGGAGCAAGGGTTGTGATTGGTGGGGGGTAGAGAAGGGTGGGGCATCCTTGTGATTTTTCTGCTTCAGCTGTTCAATCAAGGTCTCCCCTTCATTTCTCTTCTGTTCTGCGTGTTTTAGGAAACTTTGCAGCTTGGTGGCTGGGAAAGTGGGTTATACCGAATTACACACCCACAGAAGCAAAATCAGAGAACAAAATATGTAAGCCTGCATCACAATTCAAGCACAGAAAGGATTTGTGACCGATGGGAGCAATGCGTTGCCGTAGTCGTGTTCTGCTCCCAATTAATACTGATGTATTGCTTGTGCATGGTTTTTTAATGATCACGATGGGCGGGAAATTATCTCTGCTGATATCATTTGTCTTCCTAATCATGTATTTATCACTCTGAGCAATGCAGGGGGTCCCAAGGGGAGAGTTTCGGCCCTCCTGACTCTCTGATATGTCTCTCAACCGAATTCCGAGAGCTCTGTTTTGCAAGAGAGTAGTCATTAGCATGCACAACAATGTTGTCTCTTCCGAATTGCAGGGGTAGAGTGACTGAAATATATCATAATTAAAGGTGCTATTAATTATTAACATGCTTAATTAAGACTGGGAGGAAAGGGTTTGCCTTTTGTTCTTAACGTGTAAGATAATTTACCAAGTGGTCCCGCGTCATGCAGTGTTGATTAACCATTTCCAGTGAAAGTTCTAGGACTTTGTTGTTTTGATATCGAACTGGTAAATTCGCTTTTAATTGTTTTATTGAGAGGCTCATTAGCTTGTATTAGAGCCTGGATCTCCCATTGACTGGCCTGTTTTTTCAGTCGGGGACATCCATTGATTCCTGTCTGCTTTTTTGTTTTGAATTTGATTGTTTTGGAGATGCAGGTCAGGATGAAAGCAAGTCTGAAGTGCTTTCACATGGAACAAAACAAAGTCAAACAAATGAGAAAGTATTGCCTCTGTTCGTAGGACAGCTTTTACACCTGTCTAACAAAGAATAATTCTCCGTACTATTGTCTTTTTCTCCCTGTCTTTTAAAAGAACTCCAAAGGAAAAGACTGAGGTGCGAGTTCTCTAAGAATGAATACCAATTGCATACACCCTCATTTTTTATTTCTGTGATTGCTATCCATGATGCCTTAACGACTGATTCATTAAGGTAATTAGGCAAATTGGATACTGATTCAATCCTGCCCAAACCTTTAGAGCTGGTAGCAATTCGTGAAAATACAAAAGCATACAATGATGATACACACTGGGGGGAGAGGGAATTAAGAATTTGTAGGGTTTTTTTTAATCTCACAATGCTTAGTAGAAGTTTTGCTTTGATCGTTTATATTTTCACAATCTTAATTTCTTGCTTTTTGAGGCATATTGGGTTCTATATTTCAGTATGAATCCGTGTGTTAAATATTAACACAGATGAAGAGTTGAACAAGATGTGCAGCTTTAAACGGTTTCTGATGAAAGATGAAATGAAATGAAAATGAGATTGCTTGTTTATGGCTGTTTTTCTGGTGTTTCACATAATGATCTCTGTCATGCCAGTCTGATCCAGCACCTCTCCCAGCTCCTTTGTCACCAGCACCCTTTGAAACTGACTGCTAAACCAAACTACTGCTAATGAGAGCTGTAATCCCCCATTAATGAATAAAAATCAATGGGCCTTCAAAGTTCTAAATGGTCTCCTCATGAATGACACAATATTGAAAGGCAGGACTTGTTCACCATTAGCTGTGGTTTATGTTGTGGAGATTGTGCTATTGATAATTACCTTATAGCCATCATCCTACAGTCCATTTTGCACAGCAACCTTTAGATAGGACTCATCTGGAATGTGAGCCTATCGTGCACCAAGCCAGGGTTTTTACCAACCAGGGTTTGTAATAATTTGTTTAGTGTTACACACGCCCTGGACATTTGGTGAATACGTACGTTTCTGATTGTTGAGGACATTTTTTTTTTCTCCCAAGATAGTATATGCATGAAAGTCAATTATATCGTGAATGGTATTAAAAATCCTCCTTTTACCCCCCACGTTCCCATATGCTGGTTTGGAATTTGATGTTCCTCACTCTTCTCACAGCAATAGCTCTCAAACCATCTCAAACTGCCTGGCTCTTATATGTGGCTGAGAAACACCAAATGCAGAGCAGTATCTGTTCTGAAAGAACCAGATGCACCAGCATTGAATATAATTTAACAGCTGAAGATACTGCAGTTTTTTGGCAGCAGGCTGAATGTCACCCCTCCTCAACCAGCTCAGTTATTGACTGACTTTTTCAGCCTGTTCTAACATGTTGCTGTCCCCCCTACCTGGTGAAAGGATAGACAGATGTGGAAGTGTAAATGTTGGCGATGTCTTTGCCTCACAGCTGCCATTGTGTTTTACATACCACATCTAAATACCTTCAGGCTTGAGAACTTCTCAGAATTTTCACATTAATTGAGAGTGGTATTTAGCCATGATCTTTGTGAATTGGACGTACCATTTAATGAGCTTCATTTGCTTACAAATGAATCATTTTAAGTGCTGTAATGCTCATGGATAAACACAATGAATTATTCATTAACACCAACGGAGCATTGTGTCACTATTTCCTTGGAGGCACAGCTAAATGCACTTTCTACTTTCTGCAGGTGCTTTGTGAATCACCCTTTTCTTCTGCTTTTTACAACAGTTTTATGTGTACAAAAGCAGTACAGTGCTTTTGTGAATTTGCCCCAGTTTAATATTGGACATGATCAGAGTCCTGAGTTTGTGTTTCAAGGGGAATGCAAATATGACCGTGTATGTCCTGTTTCACAATGCACTCATGTGGGTTGCCTTTTGTATATGTGGTTTGAATTAAAAGGAAAAAAAATGCATTATGGGTAATTATTGATCTCCCTGACTGCATATGTGCGTCTGACATTAAGGTCACCAAAACCTGACCATGTTCAGTTAAGAGGGAGCTCTGCGTCCTTCATCGACCTAAGGAACAGAAACTGAGTCTGGATTAATTGTGTGGGCCTCCATCCCGTGGAGCATGCTGGGTCATTTGGCTCTCTGTCACAATGCATTCGAATGTGGCTGTTTTGGGCCGTTGTAACAGAAGGAACCACAGTGGACTGTATTATAATAGAGGGCACTGTCTGACAAACAGGAGCAGAAACCTGTGTACCAGCCATGATTTCGGACGCCATGAGCCGTGGTTACCGAAATGCAGTCAGGCGGCGGAGCTAATTTTAAGCTCATCGCGGACGTCGGTTTTTACACGGGCATCTACGTGTCCGCTGGGGAAGATCATTTCTGAAATGTTATTTTTAAACTTCTCACATCTCTGGGCTCTCTCTGCTCCTCATGCTCATTCTTCTCCTCTACAGAGAGAATGGGGTGTATATGTATATATATTTCATAAAACAGCTTTTGCTCCCTTCAGTCTCTCACCATCTGTCGGAAATCAGTGAGGGAGTACAGGCTTGACCTTCATGGTGGTGTGTATCTGGGTGTGCTTTGTCCAGTGGAGCAGCTTTATTACATTTAATTAGCTCTGACTCTAACGGTGTGATTAACTGAAAAGAAAATGTGAGAGAGTGCGGTATGTTATCAACTGAAAGACACCTCGACCTGTAATCTGAAAAAAAAAATGATGTGTAATGTACCTAACAATGAGATCTACCTGTGACACTGTGAACTAATTAGATTAATTGAGAATTAGCTCATTAAATTTTACAAAATGCCCGTTCTTAAATCATTCATAATAAACTGATGAACACATTAGACATTAGACATAGTATTTCAGGTTGAAAGTTGCCATCACGGCATAATAACAGGGCATATTGCAACCATGTGTGGAATTTTCTCAGTCTGTTAGCCCTCGCCTCCTCCTATCACATTTACTAATATCCCAGTCATTTTAATTTGTACTAGACTTCAATGACATGTATTTTTACTCATTTATGACACTGATATTAATGCTTTATTAAGCATTAATACCTGGGCAGCTTTATTAAGCATTAATACCTGGGAAGTACTATAAAATGTTATCAGTTAAGCTCCAGGAAAGATTTGGCAGTACCTTGACACACAAGGACCCTTACAAGATTGGTTTGGGCTGAAAAGCTTAGTATGCCCCAGTAGAGACTTTCCCTGGGGTTCAGGGAGGTCAGGAGTGCCCTACATGCACTTTAACTGTATTAAACTGTATTAACTGTATTAAAGTTCAATACTTTGACTGTATTGAACTTTTATTACCCTGAGGAGGCTCGTAGTGTTAACTCACCTTAATAAGCAAAATGTCTTTCTGAATAAATTAAATTATACATTTCATATATAATGCAGTTTCCCTTTTTTATTACACACACACACACACACACACACACACATACACACACACACACATATACACAAGCTCACCACCATATATGCCTATATGGTTGCACAAACATTGTACACACATACACACACACACACAGTTCACAAAATTGCTTATAACTTACAGCAAGTGAAAGGAAGATGAGGTGGTATTGCAGTGAGATTACCTGAACCAGAAAATGATGGGGTGTGTGTGCGCGTGTGTGTGTGCGCGTGTGTGTGTGTGTGTGTGTGTGTGTGTGTGTGTGTGTGTGTGTGTGTGTGTGTGTGCGCGTGTGTGTGTGTGTGTGTGTGTGCGTGTGTGTGTGTGTATACGGGTGGAGGGGAAACGCTTCTCTTCCTGCACCCCACTGCTTTGGGGTTTCTGAGCCTATTTACCACACCTGATTGCTTTGGCTGCCAGCTGTTGACGGACTCGCAGCACTTCCTGTCCTGCTTGAGGCACGAGCTCACTTCCTGTCAACATGGCTGACAGTGCTGCCATCAAACAGTGCGTATCAAAGTGCATCACTCCTGCGTTTCGCAGTGAGTCCGATCCCCATATAACTCAGCCCCAGATACTGTCCATACAACATAAGCAAGAGTGTAACACTGTAACTGAAACTGCCACTGAAATAACACTGAAACTGCCATTTCTGCTGATTGCACTCATAATTCACACACTATTTAAGGGCCTACATGCATTAAAGCCACAAATCCATTACAGCATATTACTTATTCTTGAGAATTTTTTATCAACTGGGGCAATAAACAGGCAGTAAACGGGTAGATAGAACTAGATTCAATTTAACCACAATGGGCTTCATCCTTGGCTTTAAAGAGTAAATGCAAGCAGGAGATATTTATTGGTTTATTTTTACCTCTTCTGCATTTCAGTGACAGCGAAACGTATAATGCTGAAAAAGGCGTGAAAAAAAAAATTATCTTCACCCCAAGGTGAAGTTAGATTGAATTTCTGTTTCGGTTTTCTGCATTCTATAAAGGTCAGGGAGTGAGCTTCGGCACTGATTTCTGCACCTCCTGATTAAGAATTTTAAAATCTATTTATTAAAAACTCTCTATCCGCTTATAAACCATTCTAAAAAAAATATGGCATGCTTTCTGTGTATTCATTAATTTATTCACTGTTTTCACAAGTAAGAACAGGCCCTTAAAATAGTGTGACCCATTTAACTTTATTTGACCCTGTTAAGGCTTGTTCCATAGCTAAAGGGGAAAAGAAAGTCCCCCTTGGTTAATAGGCCCAAATACTGTTTTTGAAAAAAGTGTTTATTGAAAAAAATCTTGAATGTTCTTATATTGTTCATACACATGTTCATATTTTGTCTGAATGTTTCCATCAGGGTGTGTGGGAGCTGTATTGCTGAAACACTGGATGTTTCATTCATTGATTTTCATTGGATGAAGAGTGCCGAGGCACATGTATCCCAGAAGCTTTGCTCTGGGGTTGGTGGTACGTGTAAGAAAAGATAGACATGCTTTATAAATAAACAGCCAGATGGATAGGTGGATGAAGGAGGACTGTGATGGATAGATCAAGAGATAAACAGAGGAATGGATGGATGGATGGATAGATAGAGAGATGGAGAGAGATGGATGGGGGTGATAGATGGATAGATAGAGTAATAGGCTAAGGGATGTGTGGTAAGTGTGACAGATAGCAACAGCCAATGCCAGCTTTAGCAGACCAACATGGAATCTGAGAAAGAGTGCTTTCCACTGTCCGTCAATGTCCAGCTAAACGCATACCTGTCTCATAGTATAAACCTGCTGGACAGTATAAACAAGACTCCTGTTGAAACCTTTGAAAGACAAAGAGCAGACCACCATTTTAAATTACATTACACTACATGACTGTCATTTAGCAGACGCTTTTATCCACAGTAACTTCAATAGGTTAAAATGTTATCCATTTATACAGCTGGATATTTACCGAGGCAGTTGTGGATTAAGTACCTTGACCAAGGGTACAACGGCAGTGCCCCATTGGGGAATCGAACCAGCAACCTTTTGGTTACCAGTCCTGCGCCTTACCACTGTAGGCTTTGAGAGACAATGAGTGGATCAGCACTTCCCCTGTAGCCGAGCTGCCTGCCTTCCATTGTGTGGTGTTTAAAGGTGGTTGGTGCTCGTCGTTCCCCAGCCCTATCACAGAGGCGCGGTGCGGTGCGGTGCGGTGCAATGGCGAGGACGGGCGCGTGGGAGGGAAATGTCAATGGCGATTAGCATAAGAAGAGGGGAGGGCAGGTCACTCGATGCATATTCCACAGCCCATTGGCTCGGGGAGCATTAATGAGAAAGGAACACAATGAGGGCTCCGCTTGCCCGGTCGCCCGGTGTGGCTGGGATCCATTACAAATCAATTCGCTTGTGTGTGTGTGTGTGTGTGTGTGTGTGTGTGTGTGTGTGTGTGTGTGTGTGTGTGCGTGTCTGTGAAATATTCATTCTGCACACTGTGCTGCGTTCTAATTAAACAGCTCCTCCCGTTGCGGGATGGAAAACCGGTGAGGATGCAGTGACCTCAAAGAAAGGCTTAGTCGGAATATTTCAATGCGCAGCGCTCCCTCTCCCCCCCCCCCCGCTCTCTCTGCAGTGCTGCTCTGTGACTGTGTGTGAGAGGCGCGTGCGTGCGCATACTAACCGGCACACACACACACACACACACACACACACACAAACACATGCGGGCCGCCGCGCTCACCTGGCGTTCAGACGGCGGAAGCTTCTCCTCACATTTTAATAAATAAACGTGCCCGCGCTGAATCGCTATTAAGGGTGATAGAGACAGATGGCGTCTGCTGTTTACAAGTTGAACTAAATCACGGGCCTATCGCCCTGAACAAAGTTGAGCTGGCATGAGAGACAGGGAGAGAGAGAGAGAGACTAACAGACAGAGTTGGGGAAAAAAAATCAGCCCTTGTAATCTGTCTCCGTAATAAATGAGCGGGATAATAATTTATCACCGCTTCTGCGTGTCATATCAGGAGCTGGAGATCATTAGCAGCTATATCAAGGCTCAGCCTGCTGCCTCACATTAACGCGACCTCTCCGCATTCAAGCGGGAGTCGTTGTGGCGTTCGCGGGCGTCTCTCAGCGGGCGTCTGCTGCTGAGCGTACCGCAGATCGAACGCGGGCGCGTCCTAACCCCACGCCGCCGATGCCGCATCACCGACCGGTGGCACTTATGGATTTCTTTTAATAAAGATGTCCACTCTGAATGCTAATGTATTCTGCCGAGATTGAGGCGAAACTGCGGTTTCATTATTTATTTTGTTGGCAACCTCAAGTGACATCTTTTTTAAAGAGGGCTCTAAACCACCTGACCCAGGCGTCCCGCGGTGGCAGAACAGTAGATAACCCAGTAGGACCTGCCTCGCCTCTACCTACACCAGTCTTCCTGTGAAAATAAAATGACAAAGAGCAAAAGACGGTCATTACACTTCATAGACTATAGAAATAGATTAAACACAGTGGTCAGATGGTGAACAAAGACAGCAGACAGGTGCAATGCCTTTGCGCTCTTGTCCTGTAATGATTGCAGATGGTTATTGTGTTGTATCATCTCAGTCATTGAACTCAGATGGAAGTGACATTGATATTCATGCGACGCTGCATGGTTGTACGTATTCAGGAATATAGAATGGGTCTTAACCTGAGCACTGCTGCTTCTGTCCCTCTGTATGAGGGATTTTCAGTCCCTACAGCCTGAATGCTAAATGTTTATGGAGCAGTAAATCGTTTGGGTGTGTTTCCTTCACTTACCCAAAATGCCTCTGTGTGAAGTATCTGTTTTTTTTTACCTTTCTTCAATTCGTTTACATTGTAATTCAAATTTTGCTGCGATTTGATACAGGTCTTTTTCTGAGGTATTAATCAAATATTGATCATCCCATTTTTATTCCCATTGTTTTGATTTTAATTACTAAATCTATCCCAGCCGATAGATTAATCAGCTTTAGCTGTTTTATTGTTTCAGGTATTATCATCATTTCAATGGCCGGATCCGTGAAACATAAATCAAACGGAATTGAAACGGGCTATTCAGCATCGATGGATCCCTTCTGTCCCTGATGATGCAGATAACCTCAAAGGCCCCCCCAGCCTCTTTATTCACACGCCCAGCCCCCCCCCCCCCAACACACACACACACATACACACACACAAAACATGTCCCTGTATGCACACGCGCAGACAAGCATGCTTACTTAAATGCGCTCTCGCACATATACACACAAACATGCTCCTGACTGCACAAGCATGCATACTCACATGCGTGCACACCCTCGCACAAAAACAAGCGGGCTCTCTCCCTCACACCCACATGCACATGCATCCACACAAAGGTAGCTGAAAGGATTCATTCTCCCCATCTCCCTCTTCTCTCCCCAAAAGCAGACAGACGTGAACGCAGCACAATGGCCCTGCGAAGCTCAGGCCCACAAACTCTCATCTCTTAGAGTGTTACATGGCATTTTTTTTTTTGGTTAATGCGAATAAGTGGTTTGACACCCTGGCTTGATCTATCGCCCTCCCTGACCCCTGGCTCCCCTCCTCGCTTTGACCTTTGGAAAGGCCAGCTGTTCTCCTTTAGAGGATGGGACTGAAGAAGCGCTTCTCCCAGACACCAATTGATTAGAGACGCATTAATCAAGCTGGGGGGGGATTATCCCAGCACATGGAAAACGCTCCCTTTCTATAGTAAACCAATTACACTTTTTATGGGATAGGAAGGTTAACTGGTTGGATGAGCAATCCGTTTAAATCATTGACACTGGAGGTCCGGGGGAGGAGAGGGAAAGAAGAGGCGAAGGATATTAGTGATAATGGGTGTTGGGGTTGGGGGGGCCACGGAGTGTGCGGACGCATGGCACAGGAGGGAGACCGGGAGGGGGAATCAACGAAAAGCATAAAACGATATTACCGGCCATTAAAGTTAATTGAGCATGATGCGGGAATGGGGCTGCAAGAATCGGGGCTACGTATCGACACTCTTGTTTTGATAAAGCTGGCCTTTTGTTATTGCTGATGTGGGGGGGGAGAGATTGGGGTTGGGGGGAGCAGAAGGCGAGGATATGAACCCCTGAAAGGTCCACTTCCCAGTTCTGTCATTTTCATTGGTTTAATGACCGTGGGCACGGCTCCAAACTTAATGATCCCGCATCATTTTAGAGGAGCTAAATTAATCTTGAATATATATTATAAAAAACCTCCCCTCATCTTGTTACTGCCCCGGCACTTAATAAAGTGATATCGAGCAACGTGGATTCAATTAGCTCCTGATCTTTCCTAATTAGAGGTCCCTGTTATGAAGTTTAAGCTGTTTTTTATTATTCTTTTAATTTGTGGTGATCCTTAAGTGTTGGTGTAGTTGATTTAACAGCTGACATTTCGATTTTTTTTTTAAATGGGAAATTTTACCAAACAATTACAAACGAATAAATTATATCTTACCTCAAGAACAGCTGTTGTAGTTTTCTCCAAGAGACAAATTCATCTATTTTGTTGAGGAGGAAAAAAAACCCTTCATTTGATATTCTTGGAATGATCTAAGAGAGTCTTGCTTTTTTTACTGGCCCATTACTGGGGTGAGTGATGATTTGCGTTTGCTTGGAGATTGCAGCCCCAAAAAATTATGACTGTGACCCATACACTTATGCAATGAAATCAAGGCTAAGAAAAAATTATAAATATAATATAATATATATGCACCCATGATAGTGTTTCATTTCAGCAAACAAGTTATATTTGGCATAATTCCTGAAAGGGCTATAAGCTCTACTTTCCTCCACTATATGAAAACAGTGGCAGGACTTGGGGTGTGGTTGTAATAGCCTCCCTTTGGGCATGGTGATGGTAATCACTCCACTCAAACTCAAACTTCGGAGAGGGAGTGAGACTACCTAGCTGGAGTATTTTTACATCATTGAAAGGTCACAGTTTTAATTTACAACCAGCCAGCTGCAGAATGTTCATTTTGTGCATACTTGCTCACAAAAAAATCAACCAATATACTTGAAAGCAATTTATTCTGTGTGTAATGGTGGCAGATTGTTAGTTTTAATGACTTTAGTTTTATTCGACTTTCTTTTGCAACTCAACATTTGTGCAAGAAAGAGGGGTAGAACTGTACTCCTGCTTGTCTTGATTCAGTTTGAGGCAACAGAGATTCTTCCATTTGAAAAAATCTACATTAGGGAGTTTTCCCTTTAAATATTTTTGCTCATGTGTCCTTATTAACCTCTGCGCAGCTCAGGCGAAATAACCAAAACTGCATTACAGTATACTGCAGCATTCCTCAGTACAGTAACCATCTCATTCATTTACAAGAGCCCCAAAGCTTCAGACGGGATTAAATGTGCTCGCTTTCATGTTTTAACTACAGCACAGAAAGTCATCTGAGTTTGCACCATCCTCAGCAGATACGCTTGCGCTCAGAGGCCTTTGATGCTCTGGTGAGGGGCTTGGTATCTTCTTTTTAAGGGGCTAATTGACTCTGCAGAACTCTGACACTGACTGATCTTTTACGGTTTGGGGGTCGTTCTTGATTGATTATTACTCTCTGGGTAAAATATGTACAGCGACAGCTTTGATTGATAATCTGTTTTTAGCCCCCTAATTGAAAAGCAGTATTGGGTACCTATACTTTAATGCAGTCTGGCTGACCATTCAATGGACTTGAACGTGTAGCAGCAGCTGTATGACCACTTACTCTCCCGCATTAAGACCAGGTGTGGAATTAAAAAGGTGCATGAGTGAGGTGTAAGGTAAAGGTGCGATCCTCAGACACCTGAGTGTGTGAAGTTGCAGACAGGATATGTATTTGTGGTCAACGCTGTTACATGTGATCTGTGCTTCCATTAACCATAACCTCAGAACCAACCTAAACAAGTAACAATCCGCATTTGGGTAGTATATTTGCATGTCATTTTCAAGTCACACATTTTTTTACTCCATATGGAAACTCCAGCCTATTTTCTGTAAATCCCCCGTCTAGCTACATGCAGCATGGCCTTCACGCTATTCACATTTTTAATGTGAGGAAAGACAACATTTGCATGCCTAAAAACGGGGGGTTTTCTTTTCCCTGAGCATCATTGATCCATTACTCCACAAGCAGGGCCGCGGCAGCAGCATTTAAAAAGGTCACTGTTCAGGTTATTAATGGCATGACAAACACCCAAGATCTTTGGAACAATGTTAACAGCATTGTTCACTCACAGGTTTCAAACGGTTGTGGTAATCTATACATACTTACACGTGCGCATGCGTGCACACACATACACTGACACACATATCATGCATGTCTTTAACAAGAAAAACATGTCCCTGCCTCTCATTACATTACCTTACATGCATTTAGGAGATGCTCTTATCCAGAGCCACTTCCAGCACAATAGAACACAAGTGTATCCATTTGAGTTAAATGAGCAACAGCGTCAGACCATCCTAACAACGCTCCCAGACCAGTGAGTGTGAGCATAACTCATGGCTGTCCCCTGTCCCGGAGTTTGTTAGCTGTTTGTCAGTCCAGGTCTTTGCGGTTTCCTGTGCATTGACCTCATGTCTATGTGACCCACAAAAAAAACAGTAGGCGAATTGCATAGGGTAGAAAGAACCAGAAATGTCCATAAGCTTCGGCGCCAGTCAGTGCTGTTTGTTCTTGGATGTTATTGGCATAAAAAACTGTGCTCAACCAACTGCTAAAGCCCAGTCTACTAGTTTCGTGGGTGAAACCAAATAGTGTGGGTACATACTGGTGAAGGCTTAGGCCGGTTTTTATTCCCCTGTGCTTAAATAAAATAATAAATTTAGAAACATGAAGAGCTGAGTCCACTGACTTTGTGTGTGAGCCACCTTTTTGATCTTGGTTGTTGTTATACAGTATCTGTCATGTCTGCTCTGACAGCCCGGCTCCTTGCAAGATTGCCCTCTCTCTAGGACATACATTTTCTCTGCCCTGAATGCTGCCTCCCTGCCTGTTTCCAAGTCTGCCTGGTGGATTAGCTGTATTCATCTCTGAAATACTGCTCTGCATCCTGTCACCCATGTTTGGACGCTCTCACTGTCTCCACACTCTCTTACTCCTCCATTTCTGTGTCCATTCATTTCTTTCAGGGCATGTACATTTAGCCTGGCACTATTTTTTATATACTCAAGCAGCCAATCACGGCGGTCCCATATCTGAAGGAGCACCCCTTGTAAGGGTAGTTCAAGAATCAAAACTAAGTGAATAAGAACGGTGCAGTCTTTTGAAAGGAAGAGACAAGACTTACAAATCCTAGTTTAAATATTGTGCTTAGATTCAAAGGAGGACTTTCTCTGCTTCTCACAGTGGCATTGTCTGTTTCATAGAGCTGTAACTAAACCATATTCTTTGATAAGAATGTGTCCATTCCTGTTTGAGGTTAACAAGTACACTTTGTCATAACGTAAACTAGCTGGAAAAAATTATCAGTGTAAATTATTGCAACATGGCTGCCCATGTCTTCTCAGTCTGCGCCTAATTCTACCTGCCCAGCCCCTGCTCTAAGGCTTGAAGCAGTAGGCAGCCATGTCCATTCTCTTTACATTCCCGTTGTTAACCTATAAAAAGAGGCTATTGATTATCTCCCTCTTTACTTGCGCAACATCTCAATGTGGAAACAGCATTAAGACAGAGTAATCACATATGGGCAGCCTAAATGGTAAAACAATTATGTTCTCAACAGTTGAAAGGAGACATTGGTACATTTAAGCCTCTGCATTTGGACAGATGTGCAGTAGTCAGATGGGTAAAAATGAATGTATATATCTTATATATCTTGTCACGAATCACATTATTATAAAAACTGAAAGGGAGGGTATTGGTCTGGAGGGGAATACATGCAGATGAATCTATACACAATCAAAACTGAGAGCTCACCGATATAGACACAAACACGAAAAACTAGTATTAAAAATGCCATTAATAAAACTGTGGAAGAATAAAACATGCTGTCATAAAGCATAGCCCTTTAGTGGAGCGGTCACACAAGAACAGGCGGGATAATGGCCTGTTTACACAGGATACCTGTGGCGGTCTTTGATATTCCGTGTCCCAAGTAAGCCAGGCTTTCTTATAATACCGCCACAATAGAGTCTGTAGGGCGTGACGCAGCCGCACAATCTGAGAAAGGATGTCAGGTTTCACCCAGGTTTGGAGGTAATCCCACATGAAATAATTTCTTTTGGACTAAAGTAAGTGAGATCATGAGATAGAGAGAGGATTCACCACTAAATGGACGTAAATGTGTGTGGTCTGCTTCTTCTAATCTGAAGTAATTTATACATTTCCACATGAGAACCTCAACCCACAATGTCCTCTCTACCATTTTTATCATTCTTTCATACTTTTCTGCACACTGTAAGCGCCCCTTATAGCAGCAGATCTGTAGTTAGACTCGGTACGCATGGATACATACCCAATTACCATACTACATATTTAATCAGGATAATACCCTCGAACATCAAATATAAATTACTCGGAAGATGAGCTACTCTGCACAATTTTTAAGCTTTGGACAATTCAAGGAGAACCACTACACTGCAGAATCACCACATAAGGGCTGAGGCATTTATTATTCATGAAGCATAACTGTAACTATAACACTGGCAGAATTAGAAATGTTATATTTTATAATAGTTACCCAAAATAATAATGATATTTATAATATTCAGAAAAACGTTATTATACATAATGTGTTTCTGTTACCCGGTGACACAACAGAGTGTTTCCATTGACTGGCGAAAAAGTCAGGAAATCCTTACTCCTCAGGCACATCTTACCTCCCCTGAGGTGTGGATGGGGGGGTGGAGCATTTCGGGGGAGGGGGTGTAGGATCGAGAGGAGGGGGCTAGCAGGAGTGGACGGTATGAAATATGCATGTATGCGATCAGCTTTATGTGACAAGCAGTGAACAGTGCACAGAGTCACAGCTGGGTCTCGAAGGACAGTCCTGGCTGCTGACCTTGAGGGGGACACAGGATTGTGCGAGTGTGTGCCTGTCTGTGTCCTCAGGGGTGAGACAGCGCTAACTTTAAATACTCCTGTTGATGCCTACAGTACTTCCAGGTCCGCTCTCCACCTGCAGTTTTTCGCCATTCCGATTGCAAGTTTTAAACCCGGGGAGCCAATTTGAATCTCCTGTCCATTTGTCACCCGTCTAGACATCAAGCAGATAACATCGCCAGGTCTAATCCAAGCCTGCGCCGCAGTGGGACTTAATGGAAAAATATTGATATTCCCTGCGCATTAAGGCTTCTACGCACTTCTAAGACAAATGGCAATCTGTGCTATGTAGTGCTGAATAAATACTGCCCTGTGATTTATACGAGTAATTCACAGGCACATCGATAGTGATACATTCTCCGATGGTCAAAAAAAAAAAAAAAACATTGACTGTGTAACCTCTGCTCCAGCAGCAGCTAGGCATGTGAACACACACACACACACACACACACACACACACACACACACACACACGCACATTCTGTAATTCTGTATTCTTTCAGCAAGCACTGTTTTTATGTTTTGTGAGATTTTTCTTCAGTGTGTAATTTTTATGTAGTGGAAAAGGTGCTACATGTGGTTGAATCTGCTTGGGAAATGGCCGAAGACAGAGCTGTCAGCGGCCACCGCTTCTGTAAAGTATTCTTTTCAAAGGCAGTTTTAAGGTTAAATGTTTAATGTGAGACGGATAAAAAGTCTGATGTATCCCGTTAAATGTGTTTTGAGACGCAGGAGAGTGTCTGAAATGGCAATGAGCAGAAAACTGCGGTGCATCTGAGAAGAGGA
The DNA here is from genome assembly GCF_013368585.1 of Megalops cyprinoides. Taxonomy (NCBI): domain Eukaryota; kingdom Metazoa; phylum Chordata; class Actinopteri; order Elopiformes; family Megalopidae; genus Megalops; species Megalops cyprinoides. The sequence goes on along the minus strand of NC_050591.1, from coordinate 32,008,668 downwards.
GCGCTGGGATTTGGGGAGGGCTAAAGTGGACGAGCAAAAGTATTTCAGCTCTCAGTCCCTGTTCCCTGTGGGACGCTGCAATATTTTTGATCACGAACAGCAATTTAATGTTTAATCACTGGCCTAATTTACAAGGCACCATGTGTGTCCTTTAATAGAAAAGTCAATTACACACACAGTCCTCTTCCTGTTCCGCAGAAAGCTCTAAATAGGTTGTTATTGTGCCTTCGCGCCACGGTTCAATTTGGCACCAATGAATTGATGAATCTCTGTATCTCTCTCTCTCTCTCTCTCTCTCTCTCTCTCACTCACTCTCTCGCTCCCTCTGTCTTTTCTGTCACTATTACCATGCCCAGCACTTCCAGCGGTCACATAATTTGTTATTATTTATTTATATATTTATTTATTCATTTATTTTGCGGGAGACTCCGTGGCAATTACTGCCGGCACTTGAGGAAGCGGCAGATTTTTAGCGGAAATCATGATTGACACGAGGAGTGCTTCTGGGGAGGCTGAGCCTGTCTGGCTTTTAATTAAAGTGAGCCGGAGATTATTGTGTACGGAGAGGAAAGGGGAAAAAAAAAAAAAAAAAAAAAAACCACACCCCTCTCTTTCTCGAGTTGTCTCCCTCCTCTTCCGCTCCGCTCTGCCGTGGCCGGTGCTGTGTGCCTGCAGAGTGTCTGCATCGCTGTGTCTGTGCCACCCCGTGCCTGTTCACACGAGAGGGAGGGCCTAACTTGCTTACAGGAAGTATCAGCTATTTTTGTGCCTCTGCATATAGTCAACCCCGTGTTCTTTGCCTCTGATTTCTTACATTGGTAGCTTGTTGACAAATCTAGGTCTGACAGTCACGTTACCAGATTAAAATACAACACATTTCTACATTGCAGTTGCGGACCATGCGATTGGGGGGAAAATCTTCCCAATAATGTTGTTATGTCGGTCATATGTCATAGAGCCACAGTCATATCGGCAAGTTTACGGTGTCCTCAGGCTCACCAATGAGATGGGTGATCCTCTTCTTCCTCAGAGCATGGGTGAACAGTGCGTTCACTATGCCCATATGAAAGGGTGTTATGGGGGTGTGTAAAGGGTTGGTGTGGAAAGGAAAGACTCATTGATCAGTAGACAGGGTAAATATGGCTTTGCTGAGAAGGCTGTGGAAGTGGTCTGAACGGGATTGTGTCAGTGCCTCTCCCTGATCTCCAGCAGCATATGCCTGCAGCCCCTGTGGATTTCTCTGGAAAGCAGAGGTCAGTGCACACTGCAGCCAGCAAAAACCGGGAGAGAGGAGGGATGGGAGTGGGAAGAGGCAAGCAGAATCGCAGGTTTCCTGCTGTTGCGGCTGCTGTGCCTGTGTGTGCCTGTCTGTATGCGCGGGTGTGTTTGTGTGCGTACGTAACAATGCGTGCATGTGCATGTATGTGTACGTTTTTGTTTGTATGCGTATTTGTCAGTGTACGTGTATGCCGATTCGTGTGTCCGGGTGTCTGTGTGAATGAGCGCATACGTGTGTCGGTATGTGCGCGTGCGTGGTCGTGGATTTGTGTGGATGCGCTCGTGTGAATGCACTTATCTCTGTGTGTGTTCAGCGGAATCAGCGGAATCTCTGCTGTGCGGCATTCTATTGCTCCAAGATTCTAACCATAGGTGATGATCTCCTTGGATCACAGTAATGGGCCTCTGCCCTGGTTGTATATCAGGATTATGGGCCCACTGTTAGGCTGTTTGCTGTAAGTACAAGGGGAAAGGGGATAGGAGGTGCATGCACCATTACACACATGTACACACACACACATACCAGCTTATCCCAGAGAGGTTGCCTGGTATAGATCTGCCAATATCTCAGGTATGTTTTATACGTTCTTAATGCAGGCGAATGGAAGGCCAGGCAGAGAATGAGCTAACCATAGGGGAATTAAAGGCTAAAAAGTTGATGGGTTAGTGGTTCTATGAGTATTAAATCCCATGTCATGCTATTTTGTCTTTCAAATCAATATGTGGTGCCACTGGGCCTAATTTGAAGTGTTTTTCTTCCCTAGAATGGATCTTTTTTTCAAACTCATGGTGAATTTAGCATTTTGTTTTCAATCAATCATTTATTAGATTATCTAATAGATCATATTAAATGAATGGTTGTAAAATTCATGCTCTGAATTACAAAGACATCCTCAGGAAAAGAAAATAAATATATTCTCTGCCTCAGGCTGTATATGAAAGGTGAGGGAATGTGATTCTGGGTACTCTTAAGCTGCTGTATCTCTCAGTTCACGCTGCCTCTGGCTTAGACTGTGGCCCTGTTCCAGGCAGACCTGGTCACACACCTTTTCGTAATTGTGAGCAAAAATGCTAAAGCTCTGGGCCAAGGTGGGACAGGGAGACCGGCCTCAGGAACAGCTGTGAAATGAGAAGCCCGCTAGACTCCAAGCCAGGATAACCTGAACATCTTTCCCCACAGGTAATCACTGACAGAACTTCAGCAAACACACTCTCCATTCCCTCTGAACACACACACACACACACACACACACACAAATCCATGTAGATTCTTTTGCATCTGCAGTGATTATGAAGGAGATCACAGCTGTGTACCCTGCAAAGAGAATGACATTCCATATATTCATTTCCCTGAGTTTCTAGAGTGCAGTGATCTGGTGCATCAAAGCATACCCCCTGCCAGACCCTCTGCTGTGTCCACTACAACACACACATGTGTCCCTGCCCTGCTCTAACGTATTACCTGCAAGTGCACCACACCAGTTTAATCAGTTGTACAGTATACTTGGCTTCCTTGTCAGATTGCGCAGGTTAACTTGTAGTGCTTGAGTGGTGTTATGCTCACTCTCACTGGTCTGGGAGTGTTGTTAGCCTGGTCTGCCACTGATGCTCATTCAGCTAGAATGGATACACTCCTGTTCCATTGTATTGGAAGTCGCTCTGGATGAGAAGG